>NC_027748.1:15427543-15429094 GCF_000695525.1 Brassica oleracea var. oleracea
TTGTTTTCCTGTTAAGTTGATAGATCAATGGCTGTTAGGGTTGCTAGAACATTGATTGATCAGTAAGGGCATTGAAACCCTAAATCTAAATTATATGATCCGTTTTCTTTATGATGTTTTGAAAATCTGAAATATCAAAAATCTAAATTGATCCGACTGTTTTGATTGATTGATTTTGATGTATCTGAGGTTTAGGTTGCAAGATTAAAACCTTGAATTATCTTTGATGATTGTTTGAGTAAATAGAACTGTTAAGAATCGAATTTGATCTTAAAATTGTTAAATTGCTGAAAACCCTAATTTTCCTTTTTGCATAAATCGATTGATAAACAAGTTTCTATATTGTGATTAATTGTTTGAATATCGAATGAACTGACTAGGAAAATTGCTAGTTTTGATTAAAACCATAATCTGTCCAGAATTGTGAATTTTTTTTTTGCTAAAAGTAGAAAATTTTATTTTTCCTGAAATTTCCTTTTCTACTTGCTGGAAAATTTCCTTTTACTGTTAGGATTGCTAGAGAATTGCTAAAATTGACTGATTGATCTGATTTAATTTTTTTGTAAAGCTTGATATTGATAAAATCAAACCGAAAAAATGGGCCTTGAAACCCTAAATGATCTGATGATACTTGCATTATTATTCTGATTGCTTGATCATACTAAATGTTTTAAGAAAAGTAAAACATAAGAATTATTGACCTAGCCTCACATTGATTAAAAATTGGCCTGAATATGATTGTTGTTATGATTGATGCTTTGATTGCATTAAGATATGAAATCCGACCTCTAGGGTTGTTGCATCACAATTTTATAAGGCCGTGTGGCCTAAAGCATCATATAGACCTCGCATACTTGTTTTTCTCGCACCATGGTCGAGTAGTTAATTGTTTGGTTGAGAGACTTGTGAAACCGTATGAATTGATTTTATTGACTCGGTTGCATCTTGAACTGATTAATAATATGTTTCAGATGTCGAAATTTGAGCCTTCAGATTATGCTGCCTTAAATCTCTCTGGAGATAATTATCTAGAATGGGTAATAAACACTTCAGTTGCCCTGAAGTCTAGAGGACTCGGGAAATGTATCATTGATGGCAATAATGCAATTGAAAGTGAAAAGCATAGAGCCATAACAATTATGCGCTATCATCTCACTGAGGATCTGAGAGATCAATACTTAAATATTGAGGATCCTTGTGACCTTTGGACAAAACTAAATTTCAGATACTCAATGGCATTATGGCGAAAAGCCATGAATGAATGGAAGATTCTCAGGGTCCAGGATTTTGAATCCGTGGACGAATATAATTCTGCTATGATGAAAATCGCCTATAGTCTTGAACTATGTGGTGAAGTGGTAACAAATGAGGATTTACTATATAAAACCTATTCCACATTCCATCCAAATGATTTGTTGTTATGACATAAGGCTAAGGGTTTCACCACCTATACTGACCTATTGTCATGCCTATTGGCAACTGAGCAAAGAGAGCAGAAAGTTATAGATACCATTAGCAGATTTGAAAAACTTCAGAAAAGATACATTGAGC
>NC_027748.1:15431209-15434312 GCF_000695525.1 Brassica oleracea var. oleracea
TATGTCTGGTCGAGGTCAAATGGATATGGCATTGCTGAATACAAGAAAGATCGATAACCATGTATAAAAGTCCTTGAGTGTATTTGACTGTAGATCCATAGTTTGATGAGATTATAAAATTCATTGAAGCAATGATTATTAATGATATGACCTTAGACACTCATGGGGTATGGACGAGTATAGACAAGGTCTATAACTCAACATGGATCGACCAATGAAGAAAGATCGGCTATAATGGATAAGCCATTAGCACATACGGGTGATGTATGTCCGAATGGACGAAGGCATGTCCGTGAGAAGCCAAGTGATTCGTATGTGTTTGGGTCGATAACTCAATATATATTAAAGTGTCCACGGTATGGCAAAGCCATGTGACTAGAGGATCCGTGGGACATGAGAGGACTTGCGAGTAAAGTTTGATCGCATATTAGAGGTCCATCCGAGTACTGGTCGAGTGCCATCCGTCTTACCAGGACATAGAGTGGTCAGCTGCAAAGATGCACGTCTTGACCATGTCATAATGAAGTTCCAGAAGATATGAGAGTTACAAGATAACTCAAGTTACAATTCAGTAAGAGCTATTCCTACATCAACGTTCAAGAAGCTCAAAGGACTACAAGTTCAGTCATATGATATGTCAGCCGACTTCTTCACCATGTCTACAACAACCACACGTCCATGAAATTTATCTATCAGTTTGGGGCGTGCCAATTAAAGGACCAGTCAAGACTTGGCACCCATGAAGCTAAACTATCAAATTGTCCATGCGCCAACTTGAAGAACATACACGGGGGTACAAGTCAGGGGGAGTTCATGTGTTGTACTCTTTTTCCTTATCTATCGTTTTGTCCCACTAGGTTTTCCTGGAAAGGTTTTAATGAGGCAACATTAAGCATGTTACAAGCCCTGAACCGAATGTGTCGATCAAGGGGGAGTGTTATAAACCAAGTGGTGATCGACCCATATCAGGCCCAAACCATCCGGCCCATCATCTATCCATCCGGACCATTCGCTAATGACTTAGGCGAATGAGAGTTTACATTTATCAATACTTGATGTTTATCCTTTTCTATATGTATTTAGGATAAGTACTGTGGGAACCGAAATTTGCACTGTCGATTTCCATTTAAATTAGGAAAGTAGGGGAACCCTAATTTCCCAGAGGTCCCGGATATCTGCTAATACCACACGCCAAGCAATCAGAACGCGAAACGAGAACAATAGTAAAATAAGAAATCGAAAAAGAGAGAAAGATAGTTCTTATTCCGAATCTGCGTTTGAGCGTTTACAACAAGGTAAGTGCCTGAGCTACGAGAGCTGTCGGCAAGATTCCTAGTTCTAAAACCCTAAGACGGCAAAAACCTAATTGAGTTGCAGCTCGAATAACAAAAACGGAAAATTGCCTAAAAATTGCTCTAAGTGCTAAGTTTGCTGTGTAAAAGTCTCTCTCCATGCCTCTCGCCTAGGACTCCTTATATACTGGCTCCAAGGTCGGTTTACGCTTTTCCCCTTATGCCCTTAAGCCGCCATAGCATAAAAATGGAGATATTCCATTTTTTCCGATCTTCGTAATTATCTTCAAAATTTCGTATTTATCTGCGGAAACTTAACTTTTATCTTTCCTCGCGAACCAAGCGTAAAACGTCATGCGGTTTACAGGCTGTTGGTTAAGAAATCGTAAGGTGGGTCTCGAGTCATGTCTTAGGTCCCTTTGGGCCGTCTTCTGACTCGAAGCGTTTATTACGGCTTCTTTCGATAAAGAACGAACTTTCCGCGGTTTTTACGGTAAAGTTTGATCGATAACTTAGAATGGCGGGGAATGTGAAATGGGTTCGCTACGGTCTTCAGGAGATAGCATCGAAGGGTAGACTAGAATGCATGGACTAATGTCGTGTCGACGTTTTGGAAACGCTCGGTCGCTACGTAGCGGAGCACGCGTTCGGTCTCTGCGTAGCGACCCTTTTCGAGCTCTTGTCCGATGATTCGCGTTTCCCGAAAAAGTGTTTGTCGAAGAAGGTTTTTCGTTTTCTTCTTCGGGGATTTGGACGCTAACTTCGTCGCAACCGTTTTCGACCCCAATAGTTATCCCCCCATCTCGTTGGGAGCGTGGATTTCTAGTGAGATCCCAATGCGCGGTACGGCGAGTTCGGACGAGATTGGTGTATTTGGGCAAAGTTCGTGTCCAAAAATCCGCAAGTAAATAGCAATTTCTCATGCCTATAAGAAGGGAGGTAATTTCTTCACAATCTTTACACTTACTCATTCTCATAGAGAGGTTTTTTTTGAAAAGTTCTTTCTTCTTTCTCTTTCTCTCTATCATTTCCTTGTTGATAAAAAAGAAAAACACGAGATGTCGTGTAAAAAGAGGAGTTCGAAGAAAGGGTCCTTGCCCGCGAACGTTTATGAAGAGCTTCGAGTGCCGAAGATGGAATTCATTCCTCACTCGGTAGACCCGGCCGAGAACGAGGCATAGTGGGTGGCGTGTTACGGTTCGATCATGCCTCCCAAAGAAAAATCATTCCCGGTCATGAACCATCGCCCGGTGGAGGTAGGTGCACCAAGTAGGAGTACTAGTGGATTCCTCGAGGTCATGCGGTCGTTCTACCATATTTCGGACGCGGTGGAATTCAGGGTTCCTCGTCAAGGAGAATGCACTAGTAGTCCCCCGGCGGGTTACTTTACTTATTACGAAGCATTCGTAGTGCGCTGCCGTTTGTGGTTCCTAATCCCCGAGATTATCGTCCGTGTATTGGATCGTTTCGAGGTGGCGATAAGCCAACTGAATCCTCTTGGCATCCCGCACCTCATTGGAGTCCTGATCCTGAGCTACGAGCATGGTCTCTCCCTCACCGTCGATCACTTCGATGCACTTCTTCGGTTACAGATCATCAAGGATACGAACACGTACAGGCTGGTTCCTCGGAACTTCATGTCAGTGGTAAAGGGGTTTACTTCTAACTTCAACTCGTGGAAGAAGTTTTTCTTCTTCATTCGTGTAGACGCCGCGTCCGTTGCGGAGAGTTGTATCCCATTGTCTCGGAGGTTGCCGAACGATCGTCCCTTTATCAACCCTCTTGCTCCATTTCCTGAGGACATTATTGCG
>NC_027748.1:15434587-15435760 GCF_000695525.1 Brassica oleracea var. oleracea
AGCCATAGAGAGGCCATGATCTATCGCTTTAAAGCGGAGAAGGCGGAAAAGGATTTTGCTCGCATGCGAGACGAGATGTTGGCGCGAGATGCTCAACTCGCTCTTGATCATGCCAGGGCTGTTCGTAGGGCGGAACGGAAGGGCAAGAGGGAAATCGCCGAGGTAATGAAGACTCGCGCTTCTCAATTCCAGGTTGAGTATGAGAATCTTAAGGACGCTTTCAACTCGCTGTGTGACTTCCGTGAGTGTCGCGGCTCTTTCGGGAGCCTTTGGAAGACGCGGGCGGATGATTATGTTTTCGAGAGGGAGATGGAGTTAATGAAGGGTGGAATGAAGGATCATGCTCACGCTGAGACTCTCATTCCTCTGATCGATGGGAATATTGAGTGATTCTGGGATCTCAACCCGGTTTCTCCTGATACCGTAGAAACCACGACTGATTTTGCCGGCGACGATGAGGAAGTGAACTATCCGGCGGATGCATTCGGAGCTTCCTTGTCTGGGAATTTTAACTTTGATCTGTGAGTGTATTGACGGGAAGGAGTTTTTCCCTTATCTAGTATTTAGCGGCCGAGTGTGGCCTTTGTTCATATATGTCTGGCCGAGTGTGGCCTTCAAACTTTGTATGGGCTTGTTTTGGCCGTTTTTGTCGGGACTGGCCGTTGGTGGCTTTGAACCCTTACCGCTATGCGGTTTATATAATGGATGTTTGTTTGAGTTACTTTGTTTAGAGTGGGTTTGAAGTAAACACGAGTTGTCGTCTCATATTTAACTTCGTTGAGGCGTTCAATCTGTTAGTTTGTTCGAGACGTGAGTTTTCGTAAAATCTATTTACGATCTTTCGGGAACGTTGAGATATGAACGAAGAGACATGTTTTAGGATCTCGTATCGTTTAGATATCATGTCTTTGAGATGTCTGAGACCAATGCGATGGGTTTAGGGCAAGACCTAGGTTTACTCTCGGTTTTAAGGCTTGCGATTTTGGCCGTACGAGGCTGCTGGCAAGAGTATTAACGTTTGTAGATTTTCTAGGCGTGTTCTGAGACTTTGCAAGTGTCTTACAAAGGAGCGACGCATATTGATCGTTTCTTATTTTTGAAATCTCTAAAGAACTCAATTACAATAACGCATCTTTTCCTATGTGGGAGTATACGAGTATACGCACCCACTCC
>NC_027748.1:15435865-15436368 GCF_000695525.1 Brassica oleracea var. oleracea
ATTTTCACTCGGCGGTTGTCGTCGTGCTGACCGCCTTGATCGTGATGATCGTGGCTGGGTCAGTGTTTTCTTCCGGATGTTCCGGTTGAGTTGTAGTGTCGGCTTCGGACTCATGTTGAGTTTCGACACCCGAAGCGTCTGCGTCAGCAGACGATGTTAAATCGTCTTTTCTTGAAACGTTGTCGGTCAAATATTTATCAATCTTCGTGCGTTTGCGATTTGCCGTTGCAGAGATCTTCATCTGTCTTAACTTGTGCTCCGCGAGGAAGCACAGTCGCGACTGTTTCTGACATCCCTAGATAGCTGCGACTCCGTTCGGGGTCAGGAATTTGACACCCAGGTGGTACGTCGATGGAGCGGCTTGCATAGCGTTGAGCCATGGGGTTCCCATGATCACGTTGTAGATGGCAGGATGATCGACTACCTCGAACTCGATGATCTTTGTGATCTCCTTGGCCATGACTGGTAGCTGAATCGATCCGAGGGTCATCGATACTTCGCCT
>NC_027748.1:15436496-15437292 GCF_000695525.1 Brassica oleracea var. oleracea
TATGACGAGGTCTATGACGAGCGGATCGCAGTGAGGTTGATCGATCCCGCCGGCTTCCTCCTTTGAGAAGGTGATTGAGCAGTTCTGATCATCTCGGGTAGGAGACCATGTAGGCCAGTTTGCGCTCGACTCCGCCTTCCGCTGGTAAGCCTTGATGGCCGAAACCGTATCGTTGCAGAATTGCGATCCTCCGATGATCATATTGACTCTGCGGCGATTGTTATCGTTCCCTTTGTCGTCTGGCCTCCTGCCGCGTTTATCCCCATATTGGTTTCTTTCAGGAGATCTCTCCGCGGGAAGATTTCTGTCCGGCTTCGGGGGGTGATCGGTCTCGAGGATGAGAACTTTCACGCTGGTCACTTCCAAGAGTTCTCCGGCTAGTAGCTTCGCGCCCAGCCTTGCTCCCAAGACCTTGCAGTTAGTCGTGGAATGTCCTTGGGACTGGTGGAACTCGCAGAAGGTGTTTTGATCATATCCTTGATTGCGAGTCCATGTATTACCTGTGGTTCGGCCCTGGTCCGAGCCGATCGCGTAATTGTGCGCTCCTTGGAGATCTTCCCCCTCGTGATGGACACACTTGTCGTTACGAGGGTTCTTCTTCTTCATTTTAGGGTCTACATCTTTCGAGGATGGTCTCGCCGACTTATGTTTTTACGATAGGATTTTCGTTTCTTCCTCGATCATGATGTAGTCCGTCGCCTTGTGGAGGGCGTCTTGGATCGTCTGCGGTTTTGCGAGGGATATCCATTTTCTGAATTTCGTCTTGTACCAGAGCGCCTTTCTGAGCGCATCGATG
>NC_027748.1:15437503-15441226 GCF_000695525.1 Brassica oleracea var. oleracea
GAGGGCTGCTCCTTCTAGATTCTCGACGAACAGGCGGCAGTAGCCGGCGTGTCTTTCGCTGTCCTTCAGCCTCGCTCTTCCCATTGTGATATGGAAAGCCTGAAGGTGCGCTCTCGGAGAGGTCGTACCATCATACTTTGGTACTTTGATTTTTCCTGGATCGGATACCCTCGTATCTGAGATGCGAGTGGTGAAAGGGGTCTTCCGAGCCTCTTCCAGCAGCCTGTCGATCTCAGGGGCCGCGCTGGTAGCATGATGGATTTGGGATTTTACGGCTCTTACTTCTGCTGCAGTCTTGGTGATATAGTCTCGAAGATCGCGTATATCCGACGTCTGGCCAGCAGATTTCCGTGCTTGTCGGTGTTTACTGCGAGTGAGCTCGGTTTGCTTTTCAGCCAGCTCTTCTTGTTCGTTCCAATAGAGGATTTCCTCCTCTCCTGTCTTTGGTTTGTCGAACGGAGAGATTTCTCGAGTGAATCGGCTTCTGGTCCTCCTTGGATGTCTGTCGACGTCCTCATCAGTATCATTGGAGACATCGCTAAGATCCAGGTCGACTTGCTCGACTCCGTTGTCCTCCGAAGCCTTTGCGGGAGGCGGAGGGCTTTCAGAATTTCCCTTTTCGATGGGAGATTTCTCGCTAGGGTTTTGACCCAAAGGTCGTTTGTGCGCTGCTCCAGGCCTGTTGAGTGGGGTTGCGAAGTCGAGTCTTTTCCCGTGGACTTTAGTGGTTCCGTATTATTGGAGACATCGCTAGGATCCAGGTTGACTTGCTCGACTCCGTTGTCCTCTGAAACCTTCGCGGGAGGCGGAGGGCTTTCGGAGTTTCCCTTTTCGGCGGGAGACTTCTCGCAGGGTTTTGACCCAAAGGTCATTCCTGGGCCGCTCCAGGCCTGTTGAGTGGGGTTGCAAAGTCGAGTCTTTTCCCATAGACTTTAGTGGTTCCATGGGGGCGGATTGCTTGAGTTCTTGCCGTTAAAGTTTCAACTTATTTGGTCAAGGTGCTCACGAGTTTATCCTGTTCTTCCGACCTTTTTTCGTAGGTGGCGAACATCTTCTTAAATTCCTCGAGCGCCGCGGCGTTAGCTGGTGCGTTGGCCGCGGTCAGAAAACGAAACAAGAACAATAGTAAAATTAGAAATTGAAAAAGAGAGCAAGATAGTTCTTATTCCGAATCTGCGTTTGAGCGTTTACAACAAGGTAAGCGTCTGGGCTACGAGAGCTGTCGGCGAGATTCCTTGTTCTAAAACCCAAAAACCTAATTGAGTCGCAGCTCGAATAACAAAAACGGAAAATTGCCTAAAAATTGCTCTAAGTGCTAAGTTTGCTGTGTAAAAGTCTCTCTCCATGCCTCTCGCCTAGGACTCCTTATATACTGGCTCCAAGGTCGGTTTACGCTTTTCCCCTTCTGCCCTTAAGCCGCCACAGCATAAAAATGGAGATATTCTATTTTTTCTGATCTTCGTAATTATCTTCAAAATTTCATATTTATCCGCGGAAACTTGACATTTATCTTTCCTCGTGAACCAACCGTAAACCGTCATGCGGCTTACGGGCTGTTGGTTAAGAAATCGTAAAGTGGGCCTCGAGTCATGTGTTTGGTCCCTTTGGGCCGTCTTCTGACTCGAAGCGTTTATTACGGCTCTTTCGATAAAGAACGAACTTTCCGCGGTTTTTACGGTAAAGTTTGATTGATAATTTAGAATGGCGGGGAACGTGAAATGGGTTCGCTACGGTCTTCGGGAGATAGCATCGAAGGGTAGACGAGAATGCATGGACTAATGTCGTATCTACGTTTCGGCTTGAGCTCGGTCGCTACGTAGCGACCGAGCGAGCGACCGAGCGGAGCAAGCGTTCGGTCACTGCGTAGCGACCCTTTTCGAGATCTTGTCCGATGATTCGCGTTTCCTCCGCAAAGCTTTTCGTAAAGAAAAATCTATTTCGAAAAAGTATTTGTCGAAGATGGTTTCTACGTTTTCTTCTTCGGGGATTTGGCCGTTAACTTCGTCGTAACCGTATTCGCGAACCCAACAAGTACTATTTCCTATTCCTATTAGGAATATGATTTTCTTTTCTCTTATGACGGTCTAAATAAGACGATCTAATACTTATATAAATATAGACCTCTGGTCATGAGTAATAATAATCTTACACATCATCTCTTTTATAACAAAAACCAGATAAGTTAAAATATATTTTAAATACAAAAACTTAAACAATGAATCATTTATTTATTTTTTTCTTCAAAATTTAAATATTCGAACCTGGTCCAAAGTATCTGAACCCGAACATAAAATACCCAAACCCGACTCGAAGTGTAGAAATATCCAAACAGGGTTTTATACCTTTATACTGAAATACCCGATACGAACCCGAACGTGTATCCGAACGCCCACCCCTACGATATATGGTCATCATTTGTATCTTGCTTGAACAAAAAAAAAGTTAAACCATTGATCACAAAATTTTCAGTGTGAGACTTTTACCATTTTTAGTAATTTATAATGGTTTTTAAAAATTCAAAATATAACATATAAAAAAAATCTAATTTTTTTATTGTATGCTTAATGTGATTGTTTAATTTCTTTTAATATTACAAAATTAAACAAAAAATGAGAGAGGTTAGAAAAATTGTTATCAAATATATATTTCATAATCATTAATTATCATATATATGTTAACCATATTAGGTAATTCCGTAGCTTTTATTTAAAGAAAGAAAAAATATTATTTTGTACACTACCAATTAATTTGCTAGTTAGTTTAATAAAAAACATATTATATGTTTATATGGACCAATTTATTTTTTTCTAACAATTCTAAGAATCATTCTCGTGATGACACGTGGCTACGAAAATATGTTGTAATGCTCCATGATTAATATATAGGAGATTAGGTTCTTCAAGAAATGCTGGAATTTTAGCCAAAGAGTATAACTAAGGGTGTGATTGGTAGTGGTTGTAGATATTGTCTACAGCCCCATTTCTTTCTGCAACACTTTTATTTTTTTTTGGTAGGGTGCAGGAGACATGCTCTTTATTCAAATCATAAAACTCATTACATGCAAATTTGCCGAAATCTAGATACCCCCTAAAAGTCCTCCAACAAAACATAAGCAACACAATCTAGGACATCTTCAAAGAAATGTAACCCAAACGATAGAGAAAACGCATAGTTAGCTAATCCATCTGCCAGATAATTAGCCTCCCTATACACATGAGAAATTTTGACTAACCAGTCTCTTGATATGAAGTCATAGCACATACGTACTAGGAACGACAGGGGATGAGAATCATGGATCCCTGTCTGAAGAAAACCCGCCACACTCTCCGAATCAACCTCCAACTCCAACCGACAAATCCCACGGTCCCATGCTATACACAAGCCATAGTATACTCCCCACAACTCAGCCAAAGGGGCTGAACAGATGCCTATGTTTACTGCAAAACCCCAACTCAATTCTCCATACTCATCACGAATAGCCCCACCCGCCGTAGCAAGTCCCGGGTTACCTCTAGATGCTCCATCCGTGTTCAGTTTGAACCAGCCATTTGTTGGTCGATTCCATGAGATCTGCTTCTCCACATGTTCCCGGCTCTGACCATGTTCCTTTAGTTTTACATTTGCTTCTATCCCCTCCCGAGCCTTATCCTGAAGGAACTGCACCCTGTCTCGACATTTTCCTTCCTCTCCAAAAACATACCCACATCTCCATTTCCAGCACCA
>NC_027748.1:15441400-15441917 GCF_000695525.1 Brassica oleracea var. oleracea
ATACTATTCTCACTCAAATGTCTGCGTTTCCGTTCCATGTTTGTCATGATCACCTGATGAGTTACCAGCCATAGGAAGACTCGTACACGTTCTGGATTAGTGACACGCCAAACCCGCTGATATAAGGCGTCCATATTAGGTCTCGGCTCCGCCTCCCTGGTTAAGAAAGCATAAGCTGAGTTCACAGAAAATAAACCATCCTTGCTCCCTCCCCACGATATTTTATCCCTTGCACCCGTAACATCATCAATAACCACTGAAGCCAACCTTAGACGATTTGGGATTGACATATACGGTTCTATTATATGCATTTGCCAACCAGCGCCAGTTTGCCAAAGATCCCGAGCTCGTACCTCCACCATCTCTTCCGGAATATCCACTGTACTCAACTCAGATAGTGGCTCATTCAACAACCAATTATCCTTCCAAAAACGTACTCGACGACCATCACCAAGAACCCAAGCCAAACTCGGGACAACAACCTCACGCAGCCCCAATACCAAACTTCTCCATGTTG
>NC_027748.1:15443502-15444014 GCF_000695525.1 Brassica oleracea var. oleracea
TAACCCACTCCTACGACTCACTGTAGGCGCAGCATAGACAGCTATGAGGTGAATTACCTCACTCCCAATCTCAACACGTGCATGAATAAACTGTTCTAACGGTTCCAAGATAGTTAGAACTCCTGCATGATTCTTCCACAACAACCACATACCACCACTCTGACCAACGGCGTCCACCCGAAAAGAGTTATCAAAACCTAGACTCTGACAGATTTTCATCGCTTTATCCCCTCCCGCATTGGTCTCAAATAACACAAGAAAATCAGTATCAAACTTCTTCAAAATGTACCGAATAGAACATCGGAAATTGGGTTTATTTGCCCCCCGGCAATTCTAGAAAATGCAATTCATCATCTTTATTACGATAAGGTCTAATTGGATTACCGGGGAACCCTGTCATGCGAGGTCCAAAATCCTTCCGTCCCCCTGCGCTTCCATCTGCGCCTCCGTCTCCCTTTGTTCCATCTCACTAATGGTACTATCCATCGGATTCTCCAACTCTTCATCTCTTA
>NC_027748.1:15444037-15459563 GCF_000695525.1 Brassica oleracea var. oleracea
TGAAGGCACCCCCAGCTCTCCCTGCCTCCAAACTTTCTACTCGCACTCGTTTCCCCGACTCCGATAGACTGACTTCCCCTTTAGTGGGCCCAAACACCAAACCTCTAGCGGGTTTATTGTTTAAATTTTTGGGCCTTCCTCATGCTCCTTCTACTACTTTCTTCCCAGCCCATTTCTCCTTGTTCACCATTTTCGAATCCTTTCTTATATTCACCTTCCCTCCAAAGATTAGAGTCTCTTTCACTTGCGAAATTTCCTTGTTCTCATTTCTTTTGATGTTCATAATCTGATTCTCCTTGTTCTCCTCGCCAGACACAATCTCTTCTCTTGATTTACTTCGATCTGTATCCAGATCTAAACTACCAAATTTGTTGGATATCGCAATGTTTGCGATTCCCCCGGTCCGCGGGATCTCTTGGACATTCCTTTCGGTTTCCCCGCCGGCTTCCGCAGTACTGCCGTTCACCAGTCGAGGCAGTATCTGCGTCCCTCTTCTTGAGCTCCTCACCGGAGTAAAACCATTCTCCTCCACATCCCATTCATCGCTTCTAAAACTTCCGGCTCAATCGTAATCGATGGTTCTCCATCCTCTCCATTCGGAAACTCCACTTGTAGCCTCTCAGATACAAACACATCATCAATCAAACTCTCTGGAACCGGCATACCTCCTCCATTCGTACCCACCACTTTGGATGCATACGAGGCCGCCGCATCCGGTGGATCCCCTGGTGGTCTCGCTCTCTCTCCCACATCCATCATTGTTGCATCACGATCTCCCGACTCCGAACCCCTACCCTCAACAATCGCCAAAACCCTAATCGTCATATCCCGCCGTTCGTGATTAAATCATTTTTCCTTTTCTTTCTTTCTTTCTACAACACTAAATTCACAAAAATCAAGCTTTAATAAAAATTTCAAAATCACAGCTCTTAAAATTATTCCTTTTATCTTTGCCTCCATCTTCTTCTACCTTCCCTCAAAGTCGATATACTAGCTGCTCTGAATCGACTGGCGCCTTCACCGGAGAACTCTAGCGTTCAAAGGTGACGGAATCGACGGACTTGGAGGAGCGGTGAGACGTTGAAGTGGTAGCAGAGGGGGAGGTCGGCTTTTAGGGCTGAGTGGGTCGCCAGATCTAGTTTTCCCTTTTTAGATCTTTGGCGACTCCCTTCACGGCGGGGCGCATGACTCAGGGGGGGGGGGCTCCTCCACCTTCGGATCGACCTCTTCTAACGGCGGTTAGACAATCGGAGGAGGTTTGAAATGGACGGCGGAAAATGGTTCCAATCTCTGGTTCTCGAAGGAAGTCGCGTTGCAAGGCTCACACCACTGGAGTGGTCGACCGGAGGAGTGATCTTTGCAGGTGGCGCACGGTGATGCTCTACTTCCCAGCGTCGGCGGCGGTGAGTCCGTAACGTCGACGGTATGAGCTCACGCCATTGGAAGCTCTATGTGCTGAGATGCTGCTGCCGAAGCCCGCTTTTCTCAGTACGGAACATGTTTCCGTCTTTCTAGCAAAGGAGCAGGACACAAAGGCCGAGAGAGATGCTATGTTCTGGATATGCACCTTTTGGTGTTGATGCATTTGGTCCAAGCGTTCTAACTCTGATCATTTGGTGACTAATGATGGGGTCTTTAGTAGGAATCCTGGGTAGATCTTGTCAATCTCGGTTTATCTATGTATCTGTCTCAATTGGTTGATTTAGGGGTTGAAGGGTCGGCTCTTTCCGAGTCGTGGGAAGAGTTCGATCTCAATGGGTGGAATTACATCAAAGAACCGAACATGTAGCGTAGGATCCTCAGGTGTTACTAGTTTTCTTTGTATGTAAGTGTGGTTAAATCTCTTCAGAGGTTAAATTCAGGTAAACCCTTTTTGGTGAATATAAGTTGATGTTTGAGTCAAAAAATAATAATAATCTACAGCTGTACAAGTGGGTATGTTGGGGAAAAAATTCAAAGAAATTTTTTGGAGCTTTCCATAAAATTTTACTGCAATAAAATCTAAAACCACAGCAAAAAATCTTTTGATTTTTTTCTACAACAAAATTTTTAAAGCTATAACATTTACCAATTGGACCCTAAGACTTTAAGAGCTAAATTATATTTGATTAATTTTCTTAAATTATACTAATATAGTTTATTGGACTTTTCAAGAAACTCTAGAATCTTAGCCAAAAATTATATTCGACAGCTAAATTATATTTAGGGGTAACTAATTTCTTTAAATTATAATGATTTATCAGGTCTTTTTCAAGAAACTTTGGAATCTTAGCCAAAATATAGTATAATCCAGATTTATTCTTGGATTCACCCCATAGGGTCAACCTCTAAGTTTACCAACCAATATAATTTTGTAATTTCAAATTTGATATATTAAAAAAAAACAAGATATTGTCAAGTTATAATATGTTTTTAAAATAAAAAAGTAAAATAAAAATAAATAAAAAATAGTAATTTTAAAAAAATATATTTTTAATGTCGTCAGCAAAACACTAAACCCTAAACCCCAAACTCTTGGATAAACCCTAAACCCTTGGATAAATCCTAAACTCTAAATCAAAAACACTAAACACTAAACACTAAAACACTCAAAAGTTTAGAGTTTATGATTTAGGGTTTAGGGTTTAGGGTTTAGTGTTCTAAAGTTTAGAGTTTAGGATTTAGGGTTTAGGGTTTACGGTTTAGTATTCTAATGTTTAGTGTTTTTGATTTAGAGTTAGGATTTATCCAATGGTTTAGGGTTTACCCAAGGGTTTAGGATTTAGGGTTTATTGTTTTGCTGACAACGTTAAAAATATTTTTTTTTTAATTCTTTTTTTTTGTAACTACAATTATTATTATTATTATTTTACTTTTTTATTTTAAAAATATAATATAAATTGACAATATCTTGTTTCTATTTTTGAAGATATTGAATCTGAAATGATAAAATCCTATTGGTTGGTGAATCTTTAGGTTTAGCCCCTAGGGTGAACCCAAGAATAACTCTATAACACATAGCTATATATATGCTTAATTAATTTCTTTAAATTATAATAATATATTTATTTGGTCATTTTCAAGAAATTCTGGATTGGTAGACCACCTCCATCAAGGGGTTCTTAGATGGGTCTTTACCCAAAAGTGAAAAAAAAAATGAAAAAGCCCAAGTTAATGAAGAACCGGTGCTTACTTTGAGCTTTTTAGAGATGGAAAGAGCCTCTTACGTGGCAGTCTCACATTGGACCGAACATGTATTGTCTCTCTCTCCTTCGTCGGGGTTTCGAAAAAACACACGAAGTCTCTTCTTTCTCAGACACTCCCGTGTCTCTCTCGCTCCGTCGTCTCTTTCGATGATTCCGTCGTCTGTCTCACTCCGTCTTCTCTCGATCCGTGTTCTCTGTCGATCGGTCCGCCTTCTTTGTCGATTGGTCCGCCTTCTCTGTCGCTCCGTCTTCTCTCTCGCTCCGTCATCCTGTAATCAGATCCGTGATAGGTTTCGCGTCCACTTCCTTTCCGAAGCTTCTCTTCCGCCAGCTCTTCGAGAAAGAGTCCTCCACTTTCGCGTATCTTCTCGCCGACGACTCTCATCCTGAGTGTAAGTGGCTTTCGTTTTCATAAAAATTCAATTTTGAGATATGGTTTTTGTGAAATTGTTGTGATCTCATCGCTTTGTCGAGAAAGGTGGAATCTTTTTGACTTGTGTTTTAGATCAGGTTCATGTTTTAGAATCTTGTGTGTGTTTGATCCTTGTTTATGTTCTTGAGATTGATGAATGTGATCTGATTGTTTTGTGCTCCGTAATTGAATAGTTTTACCTCTAATTGGAATGTGGTTCAATCGGATCACATTCATAAATGGAATGGTTTTACCTCTGAATAAAAACAAATACACAATGGTTCAAACATGATTCATGATTCATACATTTTGCGCTGTTCTTAGTATATGCTTTACTTGATATTGTTTTCTCATACATTTTGCTTTGTTTTCTCATACATTTTGCTCTGTTCTTTCTTTGTTGGTTGTGTAAGGATTGGTGTTGTGTGGGAGTTGCTGAGTGTTTCATTCATTACGGAACCCACGCGAGTCTCTCACAAACGGATTCAACATCATCAAAGCAAGAGGTAAGTACACTTTTCTTTTAAGAAGATGTTAGATATTTATTAGGTTGAATTAAATGGACTTGATTGTATGCTGGTATTTGTTAGTTGCGTGTTTAGATATTGATTAGGTTGAAGTGATCTACATTTAGTTTTCTTAGTTGTTATAGTTTTAGGTAAATGCATTGATTGCCATTAAAAACATAACCATTGAAACTCAACAACTAAAAACTTTAAACAACTTTAAAATCTGAACAACATACACTAAACTCTCCTTTACGTTGCATTTAAAATCGAGCAACTCTCCCTTTGATAATTCATATCTCCTTCTTCTTCGCTATGGATCCATTTAGTCAACCTGGTAGCTTTCAAAACCTCTTAAACAGTCAACAACCAAACACCTCATTCTCCTTTGTCACTCCTAGTATAGAACTCTCTTCATCGGATGCCTCTGTGTTCGGTACACAATGGGCTGAAGATGCAAACGAAGAAGAACATGTTGTCTCTGACCGTAAAGAAAGAAGGAAGTGGTCACCAACTGAAGATCTCGTTCTCATCAGTGCTTGGTTGAACACCTCCAAGGATCCTGTGGTGGGGAATGAGCATAAGGCAATTTCGTTTTGGATACGGATTGCAGCCTATGTTGCATCAAGTCCAAAGCTTTCTGCTTTGCAAAAGAGGGAGCCAAGTCACTGTAAACAAGGTGAGGGAAGATCAACGAGGGTGTATGCAAGTTTGTTGGGTATTATGAAGTGCAATGAAAGCTAAATCCAGTGGGATGAATGAGGATGATGTTTTGAAGATGGCGCATGAGATATTCTTCAATGACTACAAGCACAAGTTTACACTCGAGCATGCCTGGTTGGAGCTTCGCCATGATAAAAAATGGTGTGGAGCTTCTTCTACTAAAGACAAGGTAAGCTCCAAAAGAAGAAAGTTGGATGACTAGTCTGCACAGTATGATGGCATATGGTTGCCTAGCTGATGTGGTCGACGAATACCTCCGACTTGGTGAGACCACCGCGCTTTTATGCTTGGAACATTTTGTTCAAAGAATCATAAATTTATTTGGAGATGAGTATCTAAGAAGACCCACGCCAGAAAATCTTCAACGACTACTCAATATTGGAGAGATACGTGGATTTCCCAGGATGATAGGAAACATTGATTGTATGCATTGGGAGTGGAAGAATTGTCCGACTGCATGGAAAGGTCAATATACACGTGGACCAGGAAAGCCAACAATTGTTTTAGAGGCTGTAGCTTCACAAGATATCTTGATATGACACGCATTTTTCAGACCTCCAGGTATATTAAAGGATATCAATATTCTTGATCGATCAACACTTTTTGATGATATATTACAAGGTCGAGCTCCAAAAGTGAATTAAATTGTAAACGGATACGAATACCATTTGGCTTACTATCTCACAGATGGTATTTATCCAAAATGGACTACTTTTGCCCAATCTATTCCACTTCCACAAGGTCCGAAAGCATTCTTATTCGCTACACATCAAGGCGCTGTACGTAAAGACGTCGAGCGTGCTTTTGGGGTCTTGCAAGCTCGATTTGCCATAGTCAAAAATCCATCTCTTTTGTGGGTTAAAATAAAAATTGGAGAGATAATGAGAGCATGTATCATTCTGCATAATATGATAGTAGAAGACGAACGAGATGGGTACAGTCAGTTTGATGTATCAGTTTTCGCACAACCGGAATCAAACCGAAGTTCACAAGTGGATTTCACGTATTCAACAGATATGCCTTCAAATCTCGGCAATATGATGAGCATTCAAAATGTAGTTCGTGATAAAACAATACATCAACAATTGAAAGCTGATTTGGTTGAGAATATATGGCAAAAATTTGGAATAAATCAAAATTTCAACTAATCGGCTTTTTCTCGTTTACGATATGTATTTGTATTTTTAATATGCTTTTATGTCATTTTTATTAAAAAATTTATGTATGTTTTTCTTTCATCTTATAAAATCCAATCATTCAACATTTTAAAAAATAAAAAATATTTAAGAACCCCAATAAGGTTCTCTCATTGGAGGAGAAACAATTTAATTACACTAACAAAGGTTTTTAACCTTTCAAATCACAAAATTAACTACTTAATTATTCTTAAGAACCCTTAAGGTCATCTGCATTGGTTAAAGCTCTCGATGCATTTCTTAACACATGTTTTAATATTTAAAATATACTGACCAATTAGAAAATGACAAGTTATTGCACAGTTGTGTAGTAATGCTTCAACAGTCTTGCTGAAGAGACTTCTCGCTCCTCTCACATCACTTTTCCTATTTTTCTTAATTATTTCATTTATGTTTTTTACAAGAAACCTCTCTAGATACCTATATGTCTGCGGATGCCCTAATAGTCTCTTAGACCACCTCCATCGGTAGGTTGAGGTGGAGGTTCTAAAGTAATAAAAGGAAAAAATTAAATAAAAAATGGTGTTATTAAGCAGAACCGGTCCTTAATTAGATGAGTTTAGGATTGGTAAAAACCCCAGACGTGGCAGTAGGGTATTGGTTGGTTCATTTTAGACGAAAGAGAAAAAGTCGCGTCTCTCTCTCTTTCGTTCTCCTCTTCGATGTCATCGACTCTTCGCGTTCGATTCTGTCGAAATATCCAAAGCTTGATGATGTTTGATCCGTTTGTTCGTCGTCGATTCTTTCGAAATCTCTCCTCATCTTCAACCAACGGTCGTCGTCTCTCCGTCGCTTATCACATCATTACTCAATGTCTCTTCTTCACCGATCTCCGTCTCTTGCAGCGTCTCTCTCGCCTCCCGACTCTCCTCTCCGGAAACTCGATCGTCATCACGAACAACTCTGTTTTCGGTTTCGCCGTCGACTGCGTTCTCGTCACCAAACCTAATCTTTTCCTCTCTTCTCAAATGTGCCTATGACAAAATTGTAGTGAGCTCCTCTTATAGCAAGCGTGTTCTTCACTACTGCAGCTCTCACAAATGGGTACGAAAGGAAGTTCCCAAGCGACACATTCACAGCTTCCTGCATCTTTTAGAATCATTCACTCTCTTTGCTTTATTTGAGTTTTTGTGGAAGATTTTGTTTTGTTACAATGGGTTATGCTCAGCTCGTTATCGGGAGAACAATGAATGTTGTTAACTTGGATCATGCTGCTGAATTCTTCAACTATCCTGTGGCTATGAAATCTGACTGGGACAGCTCGATACGGAAGTGTCAACACTCACCTTGGAGTTGGTAAGAGCTCTGTCCTGTTTTTCTGTTTTGTTTTTGCTATCATCTTACCATGGCAGGGACTAAAAGCTGGGACAAAGAAGCAGAAATATGATGTAATAAGTGAGAAGAAAGTATCAACTCCTATGGAGGTAAAAAAACACCTCGATAATCATTGGTCTACCTCCATATTTTCTGGTAGGGCTTAGTAAGTTAAATGTTATTGATGTAGGTGCTGTGTAAAAATTTCCCATCTGAATTTGTTTCATACTTCCACTACCGTCGATCTTTGGTGAGTGATACACTAAAAATGAATCCTTGCTACTGTCAAGTTTAACAGTTGTTGTAATTGTAATATTTGAGATTCAATCCAGAAGACCAGTTTACACATTACTCTTATAAGTTTGATATTGAGCTAAGAAACAAGTGGGGTTTTGATTTGCAATAGTGACGTAAGTAACAAGTAAACTAGAGATTTAAATTCAATTCAATTAAAAAGCCGGCCCAGGGTATTTCATCGGGTGTCAATGTTGAGCAAAACATTTATTCAAGCGCGTTGAAATGCAGTCTAGAACTCGGATCACTCAGCTGGAACAACCCACTGTCGTGGTATTGCTCCCTTTGCAGATCGATCCTGTTTCATAAGCTCTCGCTTGGAACAAGACACTATAACAAGCCTTGCGAGATCAGGTCCGATCTGTTCACTTAAAACCCTAATATCGACTCTCGCTAATTATGGATATGAAGCTCATTCAATATATATCAAGCTATCTCCTACGCGGTTAGCTAGGTGATTAATCTTAAAATCTAACATTAAGTGATCAGTTTAATGCAAGCAGTAAGAACAATATGAATGAAGAATACATGAGATCGCTTATTTATGTTTAGCTCACACGAATGACACCCTAAAACCCTAAGTAAGCTTAGCCGACTACTCGATCATTATGCAAGGTAACACATACACGATTTCTGAATATACTGCATAGAAAATAGAGTAGAAAGACAAGGGTTCAGGATGGTCTTCTCGTGATGAGAGATGAGGCCTTCTCCCTTACAAGTTGCTAAATCGCCAAAATAGAGTTCTAGTTCTCTTGTAAAACTAGCGTAAAAAAAAATAGACATGATAGCATAGGATTTTTATATGGAGGCGCCGGTGGTAAAGAGAGAGAAGAGAAAATCTAGGGCAAACTCCTGAAATCTTGGAGGTTTCCTTAATAGTCGGGAACAGCTAGTCGCTTGCTCTCTTTGGGAACAACCTTTGGATTGATCCGACTGGCTGTTCTGCGTTAGATATTCCAAAATGGCATCTTCTTTCATGGCACTCTCTTCTTTACTCTTTCACTTGCTCCAGACCTAGAATGATATCAAATAAGTACAAATTAGGACTGAGAATTAACTCAAAGCACGCATAACATGGTGTTAGAAACACCATATATCAATTCCCCCAGACTTAGATCCTTGTTTGTCCTCGAACAAGACAAAACTTCAAGAACAGGGAGAAGGGGTTGAGAGAGAGTGGGAACTCGCTTATCTTCAATAACCATACTCTTACTACAAATCTCTGAACCATACAAGCTGTAGACTAGGACCACACACTCTTACCAGAATGCCCATGATCGCTGTTCGAAGATCAGCTCCATACTTTGTATCTCATACCTGAAACGGGTACACTGTCGAGACAAAACTCCTTAAATTCAACTAAGAGCGGCGTGAGCCTCTCATCACAGACACTTTTCAGGGTAGACGGGCTAGGCGTGGAACATGCTATTTTTTTTTATATGGTGAAGCTAAGAGTGTTTAGGGGCTACCAAATTTGAAGTGGATGCAGGATATCGCGCAAAATAGCAAGAGAGGATGGATCCATTGACGTCCACAACCGTCACTCGTCTCTCCTTTTCTCGGAGCAACTGCTCTCCCTTTCGGATCAACCGTGGGACTGTTCTGAACGTCTCGCCTTCCTTCACATACTCCTCTAAAATTGGTACCAACTCCTTACTCAACCTTCCCAGTGGCGTGTATTCTCAGACTCGCCTAGAGATGTCAATTGGGTTCTCCCGTCCCGTCCCGGACCGCATTCTTTGTAGGCCTTCGCGGGCCGTCCCGCGGGATATCATATATTACAGTCTACTTCTTGCTGCACGAAAAAACATAAACAAGAATGAGTTTCTGCAGGAACAAACACCAAACAAGAATGACTTGATCATAGCAAAGTCTATTTCATTCACTTAAGACAATTTTTTTTATTGTGTGTACGTATACGTATACCATGAAGCACAATACCATGAAGGGCTATTTGTTCACCATAGGAGGATCTTCATGACCAATAACACTTTGGTCTTTTGGCTGCTCAAAGGAAAACGGAATAGGCGAAGGCGGCTTTGGCTGCCCGGTAGAAGAAGAGGTGACAGCATCCGGGAGATTCAAGAGCTTCCTCACATCAGGACGTCTTAGTGCTGCACACATTATATACACACACAATATGTCACATCAAAACTCTTTTATCTCACGTCTCAAGACTCTGTGGGAAAGACAGAGGGGAGGGGACTTGCCTAATCCATACCCAAGAGTAAACAGGTTGGAAGTGAGCCGGTAACAGAACAATGCATGCCCAAAAAAAATCATTGCTTATTATCAACATCAAAGAGTCAAGAGAGGGAGGGAGAGTAATAGTTACCTTTTCAATGCCCATCAGAATTGGAATAAAGAGAAAGGCAATGATTCTTGAGAATTTCTTCATAGTTCCAGCTACTGGATTCCCTTCCATACCTTCCTGCATGTTCGACTAGAGACAGAAAAACAATACAAGACTTGCTTTCAATATATATTAGGTCTGAAGATAAGGACTTGTAAAGAGCTCCTACTACCTCCACCATAATTATGAAAATGATGGCGGTGAGAAGTGGCAAGATATATGTAGTATCTGCAGTGGTGAGATCAGTAAACCAAAGAGTTCCACTGGTTTTAAATGACGGTACTTTCTCAGCCATGTTCCTGATCTGTATGTAGACAAAAGCATCAATCATTGAACGCACAGAAAAACAATGATGAGAGTCAAGTGAGATCAAACTAATCTTACAGCGAAGAAAAAGCTGATGAAGATGGGACAAGCCTCTCAACAGATTTTCTCTCAGGTTATTTTTGCTTCAGGAGGTTCTGGACTTGGATCCGTTGCATCAGAGAAGCTCCCGTGGAGGCTTGATGAAGTAGAGAAGCTCCGGTGGTGGCTTGATGAAGCAGAGAAGCACGGTGGTGGCTTGATGAAGCAGAGAAGACGAGAAGCTCCGGTAGTGGCTTGATGAAGGAGAGAAGCTCCGGTGGTGGCTTGATGAAGCAGAGAAGACATAATCAAGAAGCAGCTTAGGGACACTTGCTCCGATCACTAAAAAAAAAAACAAAACTCACTTTCAATAACATATTCATCACTTTCTAAATCAATGTTGTTTACACTTACCATCAAAGACATAAGCTTGGATTTGGCTCCTAGTGTGACTAAGTTTGTAAACGCATCAGTAGTCTTTTAAAACACAATCACACTCACATACTAATCGCCTTTTCAAGCAGAAAAGTAACAGTTAACAATAAAACCATAAAACAGCTCATACAGTTTCAAACATCAAGCCACAATAAAAAACAGAACATGAACTAAACATCAATTAAAATCGATTAAAACCGAAGCTAAGCTAAGCACAATCACACACACATCAAGAACAATGACTTAATATCAGATTAAGAATCATCATGTTTAAGTGGACCATTTTATCATTTACGAAGTACACATGCAGAGATTGTAATCAAAAGATAAAGTCCAGAATTCATGAGAGAAAGAAATTTTATACCTTTTGGTGGAAGGCAACGAATGATGCTTCGCAGCTACTGGTGGTTTATTTTATTTTTTTGGTGCTCACTGGTTGCCATTGTTCCTCTGGTTAGAACATGCACTCATCAACTGTACTCTTGTCAGAACGTGGTCTCATCGACTGTTCTCTTGTTAGAACATGGTCTCACCGACTGTTCCCTACAAGCTTGATCTCTCCCCTTCTGATGTATGGCAGAGACGAGTAAGAGGCTGTGTCGATCCTCCCCTCTCCGACCTTTTTCCACATATCTGCACATATGACACTGAAAAACAGAGTGCATGAGGGTGAAATAAAGGCTTAGGCGCAAGGTGGGAACTAGCTAAAGATGAGCTAGCCACTCATGATCAGCAAGATTGGTAAAAATGATAAGAAGTCCTGAGTGTAGGTCTCGTTTCCCTGATCTAGTGCCCATAACAAGAAGAATTTCAGTCAAGATTAGGTTCAATTTAGGTGGAGGTAAGTCTACCCAGTGTAACCTGATCGGTTGAAAACTTTTGGAGAGTCAAATGAGGTAAGTCAGGAGTGTTCCAGGTCCAAGTGTGGGTCTTTCGTCACTACTAAGGTCACTGGATAAGAATGTTAGAGCACGAGGAGGTTAAGAGATCATCACATAATAAGGTCCTAATTCCCACAAGAGTTTTAACTAACTCGATAAAGACATAGAGTATCAACACACAACAAGTGCTTCCCTCAGACTTAATTTACACCATCCCTGGTGTGAAACCAAATCGAGGTCAGCCAAATAGCAACACAAAGCATAAAAATAAAAAGTTCAGATGGATAGAACAATGGATAGAGAATAGTCCTTGTGGACTCAGTCGGACTCGCCGCTCTCGGCCGGATCAAGCAAGCGTCTGTTGCGCGAGCGATGAACCTGCGCAATTGAAGGTGTTGTTCCCATAGGTTCCTTTCTTGGACGGTGCGATCGTGGAGTCTGCTCTGCTGGTGATTGTCTCTGGGTGTCTCCACCAAGACAGCCGCCGGTAACGAGATGGAGTATCCTCTTCATGAGGCTGTTGTTCTTCCGCTGCGAATCCACCATCCATCGGCGATATGCCTGATCATATGCCACATCTGCGAGTTCTCCGAGGTCATATGACATGTCTGCTTCAGGGGTAATGTCCTCCACATCATCCATTTCCGCATCAGGTGCAGGGGCACGAGGGTCGGTGCATAAAAGCTCAGTTGGTGGGAGGAAACGGATGTTGTCGAACACCCTGAAGTTGGTGAGCTCAGGGTGAGGAAGCTTGGTGAACAGCTGGTTACCCTCCTTGTCGTAGAAGCTGTATGTATCCTCGTCTCGCATAATGTGGCATGCCATTTAGGTACTTGAGGTCGAGGTACTGAATCTCTGTGTTCACCTTGTACATCGTTAGATCAATGCCGAACTGCTTGAATAGTGGTGTGAGCAAACTACCGCTTCTGTCTTTCTTGTTCGAGCCGCGCATCAGACAGAGCCTCCTCTCGCAAAGCATGGTGATGAAATGAAAGCATGGGTTTGTCTTTACCTTCTGAATTGGAATGCCAGACCCTGAAGCGCGGATCTCATCCTCAATACCTGCATACAGGGTTTGCAGCTCCCCGTTTGTCACTTTGGAAGTCTGATCCTTGGCGAACAGGAGGTTTGAAATGATCTTTGCAATGACTCTAAGTGCCGGGTTCCTGATCTGCGACTGGTTTGCCTTGCCAGGTGTGAAGTTCCCATTTGCAATGAAGTCTCAGAAGGCGTTTGATGGGGAGAACTTTTTTGCCACTGCTACCCCTTTCGGCTCATTCGCGATCTCATAGATTTCATTGAGTTTGTCGAGGGACAGTGATCAATACTCTCCATCAGCCATGATTTAGAAGGAGCAGTTGGCGTAGGAGGGCGCAGAGGAGTCCTCGTAAGTAATGGTGGCAGTAGCGAGCACTTGGCAGGCAAGGTCTGGGTAGCGCTCATGTGCCTGATAACAGAGGGGAGCTATCCCCATTGTTTGCAATGTTTCGAACGCATCCTCGTCGATCCCGAGATCAGCAAGAGTTTCAGCATGGCCGAAACGAGTAGGTAGGATATCGACCTTGAGGTGGGAGTTGTAACGCCCAACTGTTTCCTTATCCCACCCCTCGCAGTTAAAGTCTAAAAGCATTGGGCTGTTGAGATCAATCGGTTCACCCTCTTGTTCACGAGGCCATGGGTAGGATGCGGAGGTCGGTTGTTGTCCTCGCAGCGGTGGCGTGTTGCTCACGAGGTTCACCCTTGTTCTCTTTCCTGATTGCTTAGTGCGTGGCATCTTATGAATCGAGGGAAATTGACTGCAAAAACAGAGAGAACTCGAAAATCCAAGCAAATTAGAAGCAAGAATCACTAAAAATGAATGAAAATTGAGGTTTTGGTGATTGCTCTAATTCGCAAGTGGTGGGGGAGGTGTACGGCGAGTGAGACGGGGAAGAGGTAGAGTGAGGCTTTAAATAGGCGAAACCCTAACAGCTTCCTTTTATCCCTTTTTTTTTTTGGGTCTGAGACACTTACCTTGGAAACATGTGTTGGGTTGTTCCACAACGGGAACAGTCCTTCGGTTGTTCTGACTGAAGAGTTCGGCTTTTCTTGTTTTTCTGTAAATTTAATCTTAAAAAGAAAGTAAACGGAAAGAAAACGATATGTACACTCACCAGTGGGTTGCCTCTCACTAAGCGCTTGGTTAAAGTCACTAGCTTGACTTGGATCAACCGATTAGGCTTATAAGGGATCGCTTAGGGGAATTTCTTCACCCTCCGCAATAGTGGAGTCAGCAAGGTAGTGCTTGAGGCGCTGACCATTGACAACGAACTCTTCTCCCTTTTTATCCAGCAACACAATAGCCCCATAGGGTCGGACTTCCTTGATGGTGAAAGGTCCAGACCATCTTGATTTCAGCTTGCATGGGAACAGCTTAACCCTGGAGTTGAAAAGCAAGACCTTATCGTTTGGTTTGAAGCGTCTGGCAATGATCTGCATGTCATGGTAGGCTTTGGTCTTCTCCTTATAGATTTTGGAGCTCTCATAGGCGAGATGCCATATCTCTTCCACTTTGTGGGTTTAGATTTTGCGCCTCTCCGTGGCTGATTTGATATCGAAGTTCAGAAGCTTGACAGCCCAAGCTGCCTTGTACTCTAGCTCGACAGGGAGGTGGCAGGCTTTATCGTAGACCAGGTGGTTGTGGGAACTGTGGGAACCGAAATTCACACTTTCGATTTCCGTTTAAATAAGGAAAGTTAGGAAAACCCTAATTTCCCAGAGGTCCCAGATATCTGCTAAACCACACGCCAAGCAATCAGAACACGCAATTAAAGTCAAAAAGAAATAAGAAATCACAAAAGAGAGCAAAAGGAGTTTTATTCCGAATCCGCGTATGAGCGTTACAACAAGGTAGAAGCCTTGGCCACGAGAGCTGTCGGCGAGATTCCTAGTTCTAACAACCTAAGACTGCAAAACCTAGTTGAGTCGCAGCTCGAAATAACAAAAACGGAAAGTTGCCTAATTGCTCTAAGTGCTAAGTTTTCTCCCCCAAAGTCTCTCTCTGGTGCCTCTCGCCTAGGACCCCTTATATACTGATTCCAAGGTCGTTTTACGCCTTTCCTCTTCTGCCCTTAAGCCGTCATAGCATAAAAATGGAGATATTCCATTTTTTCCGATCTTTGTAATTATCTTCAAAATTTCGTATTTATCCATGGAAACTTGACATTTATCTCCCCTTGCGTACCAAGCGTAAACCGACATGCGATTTACGGGCTGTTGGTTAAGAAATCGTAATTTGGGCCTCGAGTCTTGTCCTAGGTCCCTTTGGGCCGTCTTTCGACTCGAAGCGTTTATTATGGCTTCTTTCGATAAAGAATGAACTTTCCGCGGGGAATGTGAGATGGGTTCGCTACGGTTTTCGGGAGATAGCATCGAAGGGTAGACGAGAATGCATAGACTGATGTCGTGTTGACGTTTCGGAAGCTCCGTCTCCGGCTCGGTCGCTGCGTAGCGACCGAGCGGAATGGGCGTTTGGCTGTTATGTAGTGACTGAGCTTTGGCTCGAACTTGGTTACGACGTAGCGACCGAGCGGAGAACGCGTTTGGTTGCTGCGTAACGATCCTTTTCGAGCTCTTGTCCGATGATTCGTGTTTCTTCCGCAAAGGTTTTTTGTAAAGAAGAATCTATTTCGAAAGTATATTTGTCGAAGAATTTTTCTATGTTTTTTCTTCTTTGGGAATTTGGACGTTAACTTCGTCGTAACCGTTTTCGACCCCAACAATTAGCCCCCCAGCACATTGGGAATGTGGATTTCTAGCGAGGTCCCAATGCGTGGTATGGCGAGTTCGGACTAGATTGGTGTATTTGGGCGAAGTTCGTGTCCAAAAATCCGCAAGTAA
>NC_027748.1:15459797-15460348 GCF_000695525.1 Brassica oleracea var. oleracea
CCGCCGAGAATGAAGCATGGTGGGTGGCGTGTTACGGTTCGATCACGCCTCCCTTAAAAAAATCGTTCCCGGTCATGAACCGTCGTCCGGTGGAGGAAGGCGCGCCGAGTAGGAGCACTAGCGGATTTCTCGAGGTCATGCGGTCGTTCTACCATATTTCGGACGCGGTGGAATTCAGGATTCCTTGTCAAGGAGAGTGCGCTAGTACTCCCCCGGAGGCTTCTTTACTTGTTACGAGGCATTTGTAGTGCGTTGCCGTTTATGGTTTCCGATCCCCGAGATCATCTTCTGTGTGTTGGGTAGTTTCAGGGTGGCGATAAGCCAACTGAATCCTCTTAGCATCCAGCACCTCATAGGGATCCTGGTCCTGCGCTACGAACATGGTCTCTCTCTCACCGTTGATCATTTCGAAGCGCTTCTTCGATTACAGATCATCCGGGACACGGACACGTACAGGATAGTTCCTCGGAACTTCATGTCGGTGGTAAAGGGGTTCACTTCTAACTTCAACTCGTGGAGGAAGTTTTTCTTCTTCGTTCGTGTAGACGCAG
>NC_027748.1:15460402-15461592 GCF_000695525.1 Brassica oleracea var. oleracea
TATCAACCCTCTTGCTCCGTTTCCTGAGGATATTATTGCGACGAGGGACCTGCTCAGGAATGGTCCTTTTTTCTGGACTTCTTTTACGCCGAAGAGAGTTCGTAGGGCGTTGAGGTTTGTGCATCCTGGTCCTGCTTTGGGCGGAGAAACAAGGAGTGATTCCGAACCTGAAGACCAAGGTCCCAACGCCGGTCCCAACGCCGCTCCCACTATTGTAACGGGGCCGAATTCTTCGAAGGGGAAATATATTGATCTCGGCGACCTGGAGTTTTCGGTGGACGATTGCATGCTTCCAGGATGGGATCCGAACCTTGCTTTCCGCGATGGAAGTGGTACGAGCGAGGTCCCTATTCCGGACTTCGATGATTTCTTCGCTGGTCTTCCGTCGGGTTTTGACACTCCTCAGGCTACGAGCAAGTCAGGGAGGCCGAGAGTTGTTTCGGAAGGATCTCGCATCATTAACGGGGTATAATTTTTAAGAATCCTGCCGATCGTTATTATTATTTTTTGCTTATAACGTGTCAATCGGTTTTACAGGGTTTGAACTTGCTTGGATCAGCCATTGAGGCGAGTCATAGAGAGGCCATGATCTATCGTTTTAAAGCGGAGAAGGCGGAAAAGGATCTTGCTCGCATGCGAGACGAGATGTTGGCGGGAGACGCTCAACTCGCTCGTGATCATGCCAGGGCTGTTCGCAGGGCGGAACGGAAGGGCAAGAGGGAAATTGTCGAGGTGATGAAGACTAGCGATTCTCAATTTCAGGTTGAGTACGGGAATCTTAAGGGTGCTTTCAACTCGCTGGGTGACTTCCGAGAGTGTCGCGGCTCCTTTGGAGGACGCAGGAAGATGACTACGTCTTCGAGAGGGAGATGGAGTTAATGAAGGGTGGCATGAAGGATCATGCTCACGCTGAGGTGACCATTCCGCCGATCGACAGGAAGGTCCGGGGATTCTGGGATCCCATCCCGGTTTCCCCTGATACCGTAGAGACTACGGCTGATTTTGCTGGTGATGATGAGGAAGTGAACTTTCCAGCGGATGCATTCGGGGCTTCCTTGTCCGGGAGTTTCAACTTTGACCTGTGAGTGTTTTGGCGGGAAAGAGTTTTTCCCTTTATCTAGTATTTAGCGGCAGAGTGTGGCATTTGTTCATATATGTCTGGCCGAGTGTGGCTTTGAACTCCTACCGCT
>NC_027748.1:15461785-15473891 GCF_000695525.1 Brassica oleracea var. oleracea
TACAATTTTTCGGGAACGTTGAGTTATGAACGAAGAGACATTTTTTAGGAATCTCGTATCGTTTAGATATCATGTCTTTGAGATGTTTGAGACCAATGCGATGGGTTTAGGGCAAGACCTAGGTTTACTCTCGATTTTAAGGTTTGTACGGTGACTAGCCGACTATCGGTTTTCCTGTTACGATTTCTACCTGATTCGTACCGATTTAAAGTCCGCGATAGGTTCTCGGCTTATACGACTTGTATGGTACGAATCGAGCATCTTTCAAGAGACAATTTTTAAGCCAACTGGAAGTGCTAGACCAAAATTTTGGATTATTTTTGTAGCGCGCTTTCGTCCTTGTGTTGGACGTTTGAAGATCAAAAGAGTGATCAGGTTGCGTTTGTTTAAGACGGCTGATGTGTTCGTCGGGGCCAATCGACGAACGGAGTGTAAGATTTGTAGTGGCACGTTCGGACAATTTGTTCGTATTACCTCGATTTTTAACTTGCGACGTCTCGCAGTTATTTCGAAGACTATACGAATTTTTTTGAAGTGAGATTGTTTTGCGATTTTGTCATAAAAAGAGTGACGCATATTTCGTAAAAATTTTTGAAATCTCGATAGAATTCGATTACAATAACGCATCTTTTCCTATGTGGGAGTATACGAGTATACACACCCACTCCCGCCCCCCCTTTTTAGAGAGGGGGATAGTTGAACTCGTCCTTTCGACGAGCTGCCTACGTACCCCTTTCGAGGATCAAGCCATCTCGTAGTTTTGTTTTATGCCGCGAGCGTTTTTACTCGGCGGTTGTCGCCGTGCTGACCGCCTTGATCGAAATGATCGTGGCAGGGTCAGTGTTCTCCTCCGGATGTTCCAGTTGAATTGTAGTGTTGGCTTCGGCCTCACGTTGAGTTTCAAAGCCCGAAGCGTCTGCGTCGGCAGACGATTTGAAATCGCCTTTTCTCGAAATAGTGTTGGTCGAAGATTTATCGTTCTTCGTGCGTTTGCTTGCGATTTGCCGTTGTAGAGGTTGTCATCTGTCTTAACTTGTGTTCTGCGAGGAAGCACAGTCGCGACTGTTTCTGACATCCCCAGATAGCTGCGACTCTATTTGAGGTCGGGAATTTGACGCCCAGGTGGTACGTCGATGGAACGGATTGCTTAGCTTTGAGCCATGGCATTCCCACGATCACGTTGTAGATGGCAGGATGATTGACTACCGCGAACTCTATTTTTGTGACCTCCTTGGCCATGACACGTAGCTGAATTGATCCAAGGGTCATCGAAACTTCGCCAGAAAAGCCTGTCAGCGGTTTCGGAGTTGGAGTTACTTCTCTGCGTTCAATGCTCATCCGTTTGAGAGTGTCGCGGAAGATTACATTCACCGTGCTCCCCGTGTCAATGAGTACTCTTCCGACTTCCAGATCTCGTATGACGAGGTCTATGACGAGCGGATCGCAGTGAGGCTGATCAATCCCGCTGGCTTCCTCCTTTGTGAAGGTGATTGAGCAGTTTTGATCATCTTTTTAGGAGACCATGTAGGCCAGTTTGCGCTTGACTCCGCCTTCCTTTGGTAAGCCTTGATGGCAGAGACCGTATCGTTGCAGAATTGCGATCCTCCGATGATCATGTTGACTCTACGACAAATTTTATCGTTCCCTTTGTCGTCTGGCCTCCTGCCGCGTTTATCCCCAGATTGGTTTCTTTGGGGAGATCTCTTCACGGTGGATTTCAGTCCGGCTTCGGGGGGCGATCAGTCTCGAGGATGAGATCCTTCATGCTGGTTACTTCCGAGAGTTCTCCGTCTAGTAGCTTCGCGGCCAGCCTTGCTCCCAGGACCTTGTAGTTAGTCGTGGAGTGTCCTCGGGATTGGTGGAACTCGCAGAAGGTGTTTTCGTCATATCCTTGGTTGCGAGTCCACGTATTACTCGTGGTTCGCCCTGGTCTGAGCCGATCGCGTAATTATGTGCTCCTTGGAGTTCTTCCCCCTCGTGATGGACATACTTGTCGTTACGAGGGTTCTTCTTCCTTGTCTTCGGGTCTACATCTTTCGAGGATGATCTTGCCGACTTATGCTTCTGCGATAAGATTTTCGTTTCCTCCTCGATCATGATGTAGTCTGTTGCCTTGTGGAGGGCGTCTTGGAATGTCCGTGGTTTTTCGAGGGATATCCATTTTCTGAATTTCGACTTGTACCAGAACTCCTTTCTGAGCGCGTCGATGGCCACCTTGTCGCTTATCCCGCTGACCCTGGACATCACCAACTTGAACCGGCTGATGAACTCGCGGAGGGGTTCCTCCTCCCTCTAGGACAGACTCCAGAGATCGACATCGGAAGTTTCTCTATCTATGAACATAGAGTATTGCTTGAGAAATTCTGATGCGAGCTGTCGGAAACTCCCGATAGAGTTTCGTTTAAGGCGCGCGAACCATTTGAGGGCAGCTCTTTCTAGATTCTCGACGAACAGGCGGCAGTAGCCGGCATCTCTCTCACCGTCCTTCAGCCTTGCTCTTCCCATCGTTATGTGGAAAGCCTGATGGTGCGCTCTTGGATCAGTCGTACCATCATACTTCGGTACTTTGATCTTTCCTGGATAGGACACCCTCGTATCTGAGATGCGAGCGGTGAAATGAGTTTTCTGAGCCCCTTCCAGCAGTCTGTTGATCTCGGAGGCCGCGCTCGTAGCATGATGGATTTGAGATTTTACGGCTCTTACTTCTGCCGCAGTCTTGGTGATATAGTCGCGAAGATCGCGTATATCCGACGTCTCGTCAGCAGGTTTCCGTGCCTGTCAGCGTTTACTGCGAGTGAGCTCGGTTTGTTTTTCAACCAGCTCTTCCTGTTCGTTCCAATAGAGGATTTCCTCCTCTTCTGTCATTGGTTTGTCGAACGGAGAGCTTTCCCGAGTGAATCGGCTTCTGGTCCTTCTTGGATGTCTGTCAGCGTCTTCGTCAGTATTGTTGGAGACATCGCTAGGATCCAGCTCGACTCCATTGTCCTCCGAAGCTTTCGCGGGAGCGTCCTCCGAAGTCTTCGCGGGAGGCAGAGGGCTTTCGAAGTTTCCCTTTTCGACGGGAGACTTCTCGCTAGGGTTTTGACCCGAAGGTCGTTCCTGGGCGGTTCCAGGCCTGTTGAAAGGGGTCGCAAAGTCGAGTCTTTTCCCGCGGATTTTAGTGGTTCCACGGCGGCAGATTGCTCGAGTCCTTGCCGTTAAAGTTTCAACTTGTTTGGTCAAGGTGCTCACGAGCATATCTTGTTCTTCCGACCTTTTTTCGTATGTGGCGAACATATTTTTAAACTCCTCGAGTGCCGCGGCGTTGGCTGGTGCGTTGGCCGCAGATACGTCCGCTGTGGGAGTGTGGAGATCAGTGCCACTGCTTCCGTTAAGAGGAGTCTGCACGTTATCCGCGTCGTCAGTTGACATGTCTGGTTTAGCGTGATGTGGTTGAGAGTTAGATTGATCTGTATCCCCCTCCTTCTAGCGCCAAACTGTTGGAACCAAAATTCACACTGTCTATTTCCGTTTAAATAAGGAAAGTTAGGAAAACCCTAATTTCCCAGAGGTCCCGGATATCTGTTAAACCACACGCCAAGCAATCAGAACACGCAATTAAAGACGTAAAGAAATAAGAAATCGTAAAAGAGAGCGAAAGGAGTTTTGTTCCGAATCCGCGTATGAGCGTTACAACAAGGTAGAAGCCTTGGCCACGAGAGCTGTCGGCGAGATTCCTAGTTCTAACAACCTAAGACTGCAAAACCTAGTTGAGTCGCAGCTCGAAATAACAAAAACGGAAAGTTGCCTAATTGCTCTAAGTGCTAAGTTTTCTCCCCCAAAGTCTCTCTATGGTGCCTCTCGCCTAGGACCCCTTATATACTGATTCCAAGGTCGGTTTATGCCTTTCCTCTTCTGCCCTTAAGCCGTCATGGCATAAAAATGGAGATATTTCATTTTCCCGATCTTTGTAATTATCTTCAAAATTTCGTATTTATCCACGGAAACAGCTCCGGCTCGAGCTTCGCTAGCTCCGGCTCGAGCTCGGTCGCTACGTAGCGACTGAATGGAATGGACGTTTGGCTGTTATGTAGTGACTGAGCTTTGGCTCGAACTTGGTTGCTACGTAGCGGCCGAGCGGAGCACGCGTTTGGTTGCTGCGTAACGATCCTTTTCGAGCTCTTGTCCGATGATTTGCGTTTCTTCCGCAGATGTTTTTCATAAAGAAGAATCTATTTTGAAAGTATATTTGTCGAAGAATTTTTCTATGTTTTTTCTTCTTCGGGAATTTGGACGTTAACTTCATCGTAACCGTTTTCGACCCCAACATGAACCGAAATTCGCACTGTCGATTTCCGTTTGAATAAGGAAACTAGGAAAAACCGTAATTTCCCAGAGGTCCCGGATATCTGTAATACCACACGCCAAGCAAATCAGAACACGATAATGACAACGATAAAGTATAAAAATCGTAAGAAGAGAGCAAATAGAAGTCTTATTCCGAATCTGCGTTTGAGCGTTTACAACAAGGTAAGTAACTGGGCTCTGAGAGCTGTCGGCGAGATTCCTAGTTCTAGCAACCCTAAGACGGCTAAACCTAGTTGAGTCGCAGTACGAATAACAAAAACGGAAAATTGCCTAAAATTGCTCTAAGTGCTAAGTTTGCTCTGAAAAATCCTCTCCTCATGCCTCTCGCCTAGGACCCCTTATATACTGGCTCCAAGGTCGGTTTACGCTTTTCCTCTTCTGCCCTTAAGCTGCCATAGCATAAAAATGGAGATATTCCATTTTGTCCGATCTTCGTAATCATCTTCCAAATTTCGTATTTATCCGCGGAAACTTGGCATTTATCTTCCTTTGCAAACCAAGCGTAAACCGACATGCGGTTTACGGGTTGTTGGTTAAGAAAATCGTAAGTTGGGCCTCGAGTGGTGTCTTAGGTCCCTTTGGGCCGTCTTTCGACTCGAAGCGTTTATTACGGCTTCTTTCGATAACGAATGAACTTTCCGCGGTTTTTATGGTAAAGTTTGTTTGATAACTCAGAAATGGCGGGGAACGTGAGATGGGGTCGCTACGGTATTCGGGAGATAGCATCGAAGGGTAGACAAAATGCATGGAATGATGTCGTATCGATGTTTTGGAAGAGCTCGGTCGCTACGTAGCGACCGAACTTTGGTTTGATCTCGGCTGCTACGTAGCGACCGAGCTCCGGCTCGAGCTCGGTCGCTACGTCTAAAGCGTTTATTACGGCTTCTTTCAATAAAGAATGAACTTTCCGCGGTTTTTACGGTAAAGTTTGATTGATAACTTAAAAATGGCGGGGAATGTGTGATGGGTTTGCTACGGTATTCGGGAGATAGCATCGAAGGGTAGATGAGAATGCATGGATTGATGTCGTATCGATGTTTCGGAAGAGCTCGGTCGCTACGTAGCAACCGAACTTTGGTTCGAGCTCGGTCGCTACGTAGCGACCGAGTGGAATGGGCGTTTGGTCGCTACGTAGCGATCCTTCTCGAGTTCTTGTCCGATGATTCGAGTCTCTTCCGTAAAGGTTTTCGTAAAGAAGAATCTATTTCGAAAAAGTATTTGTCGAAGAAGTTTCCTACGTTTTTCTTCTTTGGGGATTTGGAAGTTAACTTCGTCGTAACCGTTTTCGAACCCAACAGTGGTAGGGAGTGGTCCCGAGAGGTGTTTTGTAGGCTGTTCTGTAGGCCCAGAGAGCATCATCCAACTTAAGTGATCAATCTTTGCGCGGAGTATTAACTGTCTTCTGAAGAATGTTTTTGATTTCTCTGTTAGAGACTTCAACCTGTCCACTCGTTTGAGGATGATAAGCAGTTGCCACCTTGTGTTTCACACCATTCTTCTTCAACATCCCTTGAAATGCCTTGTTAATGAAGTGTGTTCCTCCGTCGCTAATGACCACTCTAGGTAATCCAAATCTTGGAAAGATGTTTGAGCTGAACATCTTAGTCACCACACGTGCCTCATTAGTGGGACTAGCTATTGCTTGTACCCACTTGGAGACATAATCAACGGCGACCAGGATATATTCGTTCTTGAAGGACGGAGGGAATGGTCCCATGAAATCGACTCCCCAAAATTCGAACACTTCAACTTCCAAGATGTGGTTTTGGAGCATCTTGTTCCTTTTTATAATGTTCCCTAGTCTTTGGCATGCATCGCATCTAGATATGTAGGCATGAGCATCTCTGAACATGGTTCGCCACCAAAAACCGGCTTGAAGGATCTTAGAGACTGTCTTGAATGTGGCGAAGTGACCTGCATAAGAGGAACCATTGCAATGATGCAGGATCCCTGGGATGTCTGCCTCTGGAACACACCCTCTGAACATTCCATCTTTGCAATGTATGTACAAGTACGGTTCATCCCAAACATAATGTCTTGCCTCCCTTAGGAACTTCCTCTTCTCGTTTCCAGTGAACTTAATTGGTTCCTTCTCGGCTGCTAGGAAGTTCGCGATCTCAGCAAACCAAGGGAGGTGAGAGTATCTCTTTTGGATCACAGCTACGGGCTGTTCCTGTACGCGAGAACAGTCAGCCGCTGTTCTCAGGGGTGTTCTGTGAAGCGCAGACCGATCGCATTGACGTGCTCCACTTGGTGTCCTTCATCGAGAGCAGTATCGTCCTCAATCTTCATTCTTGATAAGTGGTCTGCAACTGATAAGTGGTCTGCAACCCCATTCTCGACCCCTCTCTTTTCTTTTATTTCGAGATCGAATTCTTGGAACAAAAGAATCCACCTCAACAACCTAGGTTTTGCATCCTTCTTTGTGAGCAGGCTCTTCAAGGCGGCATGATCTGTGTGCACCATCACCTTTGATCCCACCAAGTAAGATCTGAACTTTTCGAATGCAAAAACAATGGCCAGGAGTTCCTTCTCAGTCGTAGCGTATCTGCATTGAGCCTCGTCCATTGTTCTGCTCGCGTAATAGATCACATGTAGCTTCTTATCCTTACGCTGCCCAAGCACTGCTCCAACTGCAAAGTCGCTAGCATCAATCATGATCTCAAAGGGAGTTCCCAATCTGGCGGTTGCACAACAGGTGCGCTTACTAGGGCTCCCTTGATCGTGTGGAACACAGCTAGGCACTCGCTGTTGAAGTCAAACTTAATCTCCTTGCATAACAGCCTGGTGAGCGGTCTTGCAATTTTGGAGAAGTCCTGGATGAACCCCTTATAGAAACCTGCATGACCCAAAAAAACTTCTGATAGCTTTCACGGTTGTTAGTGGTTGCAAACTCATCATTACTTCAATCTTTGCCTTATCCACCTCAATCCCTTTCTCGGAGATCTTATGCCCTAGAACGATCCCGTCTCTGACCATGAAGTGGCACTTCTCCCAATTGAGTACCAGACGTTTCTCCTCACACCTTTGGAGTACCCTGCACAAATTTGACAAACAGACACTAAAGGAGCTTCCATAGATGTTTAAATCGTCCATGAAAACTTCCATAATGTCTTCAATCAGGTCAGTAAAAAGACATCATGCAACGCTGAAATGTTGCCGGCGCATTGCACAGGCCGAATGGCATTCTCCTGTACGCGTACGTTTCGTATGGGCATGTGAACATCGTCTTCTCCTGATCATCTGGGTGGATAGGAATATGAAACAAACCTGAATAACCATCTAGAAAACAGTAATATGGGTGGTTAGCCAATCTCTCAAGCATTTGATCAATAAAAGGAAGTGGAAAATGATCCTTTCTAGTTACCGCATTTAATTTTCTGAAATCAATGCACATGCGATGTCCTGTCATTGTTCTAGTGGGGATCAATTCATTCTTTTCATTTGTGATAACGGTGATCCCACCTTTCTTTGGTACTACATGAACAGGGCTGACCCACTTACTATCAGATATAGCATAGATTACACCAGCCTCTAGAAGTTTCATTATCTCTTTCTTAACAACATATTTTAGATTTGGGTTTAACCTCCTCTGATGTTCAACAGAAGTCATTGATTCATCTTCTAGGTGTATTCTATGCATGCATAAATCGGGTGAGAAGTCAGGTATGTCAGCTAGTGAATATCCTAATGCCTTACGATATTTCCTAAGCTCACACAAAAGCAATGCCGTTTCCACATTATAAAGTTCAGCGTTCACAATGACGGAATATGTGGAATTTGGGCCTAACAAAGCGTACCTGAGCCCTTTGGGAAGGGGTTTTAGCTCAACTTTGGGGCTTTCAACTCGCTCCAAGGGTCGTCGAGTAGGTTCGACGGATCAGGTGAGTTCAATGGAGAGGTCACTCCGGTCGGAGTGTTCTTATTATTGTTGCTCTCCTCCCCCAGACTTAGACTCGCTACTACTCTCCCCATACTTCTTGCGGAGTCAAGCATCTTGTCATACCCATCTGCATCAATGTTCTCGATGTTCTGCTCGGCTTCAGCTCTTATTAGTACAAGTTCTATTGGATCATCTGTAAGGATTTCCTCAATCATTCCCTCACGTGGTTCAAGCGGGTCAATCCCTTCATCCACGACGAAGGTTTGTTCATCCAGCATCGGTTTCTTCTGCAACTCGTCCATCTCGAACTGCATGACTATGTCTCCCAGATGGATATCAATCTTGTCTAGCCGCACATCAATTATAGCGCCAACAGTACACATGAACGGTCTTCCTAAAATGAGAGGATCCTTGGACTCCTCCTCTAACTCCAGAACCACAAAATCTGCTGGGACAGAGGTGTTCCCAACTCTTACTTGGAGATCCTCGAGAATACCAATTGGGCATTTGACCGATCTATCCGAAAATACCAAGGGCATCCTGGTTGGTTTGAAGTGTGTGAATCCCAGACGTCTTGCTACTGAGTAAGGCATAAGGTTTACGCTGGATCTCAGATCAACCAAGGAGCAAGAGAAGACTGTCTTTCCAATCTGGATAGAGAGGACAAACTTGCCAGGGTCTCCTCGCTTCTTTATTGGCCTGTTCTGAAGCACTGCACTGCACTCCTTAGAAACAGTCATGAATTCACTTTCCTCTGATATCTTTCCTGAGATCAACCCCTTCATAAAGCTACGCATGGAAGGTATCATCTGGATCGCATCCATCAAAGGAAGTCTGACGGACAGGTCTTCCAACATTTTTCTGCACTTCATCTCTTCTCGATCCTTACGTGTAACCCTGGCATGAACAGGGTATCGTGCTTTAGGAAAGTATTCACGTGCAGGAACAGGTTCTGGGGACAGGCGAACAGCTTTAGCTGGCTGCTCGGTTCCTGGCGGATTGGCCTCAACCGTTGGTTCCCTCTCGTTTTCAGCCACCGGAGCATCGGTTGGTGGTTATTCTGACTCCTTCTGTTTTCCTTTCTCAGCCGCAGTGAATTTCTTCCTTACTAGGTCTGACAGTTGCTTTCCACTTCTCAGGCCAACTTCATTGCACTCCTTTGGATTTTTATCGGTCTTCCCAGGTACAATACCTTGCTGCCTTTTAATGCTTTCAGATGTTTGAGCAATCTGTATGTCCATCTAGGTCATATGACTCGCGACATTATCGTACTTGATGCTCAGGTCATTGAACATATGATTCATTCTGGTGTTGATCTCAGTGGTGACCTGGTTTAATGCTTTCCCTTGGATCTGTGGACCCTGGAGCAGCTGCTGCAACATTGCTTTTGTCTCGTCTTGCGGAGCAGCAACAGGATCGGGAGCAGCTGGCTGAGCAATCTAGTGTTTCTGCATCTGAGATTGGTTGTTCTGTGGTTGACTTATAACATAGGTCCTGTTGGGGTCAAAAACGGTCACGACGAAGTTAACGTCCAAAACCCCAAAGAAGAAAAACGTAGAAAAATTCTTCGACAAATATTTTTTCGAAATAGATTCTTCTTTACGAAAAACCTTTGCGGAACAAACGCGAATCATCGGACAAGAACTCGAGAAGGATTGTTACGCAGCGACCAAACGCGTGCTCCTCTCGGTCGCTACGTAGCGACCGAGTTCGAGCCAAAGCTCAGTCGCTACGTAGCGACCAAACGCCTATTCCGCTCGGTCGCTACGTAGCGACCGAGCTCGAGCGTTCGTACGGTCGCTACGTAGCGACCAAACTCGAGCCGGAGCTCGGTCGCTACGTAGCGACCGAGCTCGAACCAAAGTTCGGTCGCTACGTAGCGACCAAGCTCTTCCGAAACGTCGATACGACATAAGTCCATGCATTCTCGTCTACCCTTCGGTGATATCTCCCGAATACCGTAGCGAACCCATCTCACGTTCCCCGCCATTTTAAGTCATCAATCAAACTTTACGGTAAAAACCGCGGAAAGTTCGTTCTTTATCAGACGGCCCAAAGGGACCTAAGACACGACTCGAGGCCCAACTTACGATTTCTTAACCAACAGCCCGTAAACCGCATGTCGGTTTACGCTTGGTCCGCAAGGGAAGATAAATGTAAAGTTTCTGCGGATAAATACGAAATTTTGAAGATAATTACGAAGATCGGAAAAAATGGAATATCTCCATTTTTATGCTATGGCGGCTTAAGGGCAGAAGAGGAAAGGCGTAAACCGACCTTGGAGCCGGTATATAAGGGGTCCTAGGCAAGAGGCATGGGGGAGAATTTTTTCAGAGCAAACTTAGCACTTAGAGCAATTAGGCAACTTTCCTCCGTTTTTGTTATTTCGAGCTGCGACTTAATTAGGTTTAGCCGTCTTAGAGTTGCTAGAACTAGGAATCTCGCCGACAGCTCTCGAGCCCAGGCTTATACCTCGTTGTAAAAGCTCATACGCAAATTCGGAATAAGACTTCTCTTTGCTCTCTTCTTACGATTTTTATACTTTATCGTTGTTATTATTGTGTTCTGATTTGCTTGGCGTGTGGTATTAGCAGATATCCGGGACCTCTGGGAAATTAGGGTTTTCCTAGTTTCCTTATTTAAACGGAAATCGACAGTGCAAATTTTGGTTCCCACAGTTTGGCGCTAGAAGGAGGGGGGTACGGATCAATCTAACTCTCGACAACATCGCGCTCAACCACACATGTCAACTGACGACACAGATAACGTGCAGACTCCTCTCAACGGAGGCAGCGGCATTGATCTCCACACTCCCGCAGCAAACATATCCGCGGCCAACGCACCAGCCAACGCCGCGGCACTCGAGGAGTTCAAAAAGATGTTCGCCACCTACGAAAAAAGGTCGGAAGAACAGGATAAGCTCGTGAGCACCATGACCAAACAAGTTGAAACTTTAACGGCAAGGACTCAAGCAATCCGCCCCCGCGGAACCACTAAAGTCCGCGGACTGGCCTGGAGCCGCCCAGGAACGACCTTCGGGTCAAAACCCTAGCGAGAAGTCTCCCGTCGAAAGGGGAAACTCCGAAAGCCCTCCGCCTCCATCGAAGGCTTCAGAGGACAATGAAGTCGAGCAAGTCGACCTGGATCCTAGCGATGTCTCCAATAATACTGATGAGGACGCCGCCAGACATCCAAGAAGGACCAGAAGCCGATTCACTCGGGAAAGCTCTCCGTTCGACAAATCAATGACATAAGAGGAGGAAATCCTCTATTGGATCGAACAGGAAGAGCTGGCTGAAAACCAAACCGAGCTCTCTCGCAGTAAACACCGACAAGTGGGGAAATTTGCTGACGAGACGTCGGATATACGCGATCTTCACGACTATATCACCAAGCCTGCGGCAGAAGTAAGAGCCATAAAATCTCAAATCCATCATGCTACGAGTGCGGCCCCCGAGATCGACAGACTGCTGGAAGGGGCTCGGAAGACCCCTTTCACAGCTCGCATCTCAGATACGAGGGTATCCGATCCAGGAAAAATCAAAGTACCGAAATATGATGGTACAACCGATCCGAGAGCGCACCTTCAGGCTTTCCACATCACGATGGGAAGAGCGAGGCTGAAGGACGGCAAGAGAGATGCCGGCTACAGCCGCCTGTTCGTCGAGAATCTAGAAGGAGCAGCCCTCGAATGGTTCGCGCGCCTTAAACGAAACTCTATCGGGAGTTTCCGACAGCTCGCATCGGAATTTCTCAAGCAATACTCTATGTTCATAGATAGAGAAACTTCCGATGTCGATCTCTGGAGTCTGTCCCAGAGGGAAGAGGAACCCCTCCGCGAGTTCATCAGCCGGTTCAAGTTGGTGATGTCCAGGG
>NC_027748.1:15474190-15474771 GCF_000695525.1 Brassica oleracea var. oleracea
GAAAACACCTTCTGCGAGTTCCACCAATCCCGAGGACACTCCACGACTAACTGCAAGGTCTTGGGAGCGAGGCTGGCCGCGAAGCAACTAGCCGGAGAACTCTCGAAAGTAACCAGCGTGAAAGATCTCATCCTTGAGACCGATCGCCCCCCGAAGACGAACAGGGTTCCGCCCACGGAGAGCTCCCCTCAAAGAAACCAATCCGGGGATAAACGCGGAAGAAGACCAGACGACAAAGAAAACGATAACAATCGTCGCAGAGTCAACATGATCATCGGAGGATCGCAGGACTGCAACGATACGGTCTCCGCCATCAAGGATTACCAGCGGAAGGCGGAGTCGAGTGCAAACTGGCCTACATGGTCTCCTACCAAAGATGATCAGAACTGCTCAATCACCTTTACAAAGGAGGAAGCCAGCGGGATCGATCAGCCTCACTGCGATTCGCTCGTCATAGACCTCGTCATACGAGATCTGGAAGTCGGAAGAGTACTCATTGACACAGGGAGCACGGTAAATGTAATCTTCTGCGACACTCTCAATCGGATGAGCATTGAACTCGGAGAAGTAACTCCAACTCC
>NC_027748.1:15474954-15476001 GCF_000695525.1 Brassica oleracea var. oleracea
CATACCACCTGGGCGTCAAATTCCCGACCCCTAACGAAGTCGCAGCTATCTGGGGATGTCAGAAACAGTCACGACTGTGCTTCCTCGCAGAACACAAGTTAAGACAGATGACAACCTCTGCAACGGCAAATCGCAAACGCACCATGACAGCCTCTACAACGGCAAATCGCAAACGGACGAAGATCGATAAATCTTCGACCAACAACGTTTCGAGGAAAGACGATTTCACATCGTCTACCAACACAGACGCTTTGGGTGTCGAAACTCGACACGAGGCCGGAGCCGACACTACAATTCAACCGGAACACCCTGCCACGATCATCTCGATCAAGGTGGTCAATACGGCGACAACCGTCGAGTAAAAACGCTCGCGGCATAAACCAGAACTACGAGATGGCTTGATCCTCAAAAGGGGTACGTAGGCAGCTCGTCGAAGGACGAGTTCAGCTATCCCCCTCTCCAAAAAGGGGGGGGGGGAGTGGGTGCGCATACTCGTATACTCCCACAGAGAAAAATATGCGTTATTTGTAATAGAATTCTATCAAGATTTCGAAAATTTTTACGAAATATGCGTCGCTCTTTTTAAGACAAAATCGCAAAACAATCCCACTTCAGCAATATACGTATAGTCTTCAAAATAACTCCGAGACGTCGCCAAGTTAAAAATCGAGATGATGCGAACAAATTTTCCGAACGTGACCACTACAAACCTTACACTCCGTTCGTCGATTGGCCCCGATGAACACATCAGCCGTCTTAAACAAACGCAACCTGATCACTCTTTTGATCTTCAAATGTCCAACACAAGGACGAAAGCGAGCTACAAAAAAAATCCGAAATTTTGGTCTAGCACTTCCAGTTGGCTTAAAAATTGTCTCTGGAAAGATGCTCGATTTGTACCATACAAGTCGTATAAGCCGAGAACCTATCGCGGACTTTAAATCGGTACGAATCAGGTAGAAATAGCCACAGGAAAACCGATAGCCGGCTAGTCACCGCACAAAACTTAAAACCGAGAGTAAACCTAGGTCTTGCCCTAAACCCATC
>NC_027748.1:15476007-15476798 GCF_000695525.1 Brassica oleracea var. oleracea
ATTCCTAAAACATGTCTCTTCGTTCATAACTCAACGTTCCCAAAAAATCGTAAATGATTTTTACGAAAAACTCACGTCTCAAACGAACTAACAGATTGAACGCCTCAACGAAGATAAATGTGAGACGACAACTCATGTTCACTTCAAACCCACTCTAAACAAAGTAACCCAAACAGACATCCATTATATAAACCGCATAGCGGTAGGGGTTCAAGGCCACACTCGGCCAGACATATATGAACAAAGGCCACACTCGGCCTCTAAATACTAGATAAAGGGAAAAACTCCTTCCCGTCAAAACGCTCACAGGTCAAAGTTAAAACTCCCGGACAAGGAAGCTCCGAATGCATCCATGGGAAAGTTCACTTCCTCGTCGCCACCGGCAAAATCAGTCGTAGTTTCTACGGTGTCAGGGGAAACCGGGATGGGATCCCAGAATCCATGGATCTTCCCATCGATCGAAGGAATGGTCGCCTCAGCGTGAGCATTATCCTTCATGCCACCCTTCATTAACTCCATTTCCCTCTCGAAAACGTAGTCATCTTCCTGCGTCTTCCAAAGGCTCCCGACAGAGCCGCGACACTCACGGAAGTCGCCCAGCGATTTGAAAGCACCCTTAAGATTCCCGTACTCAACCTGGAATTGAGAAGCGCGAGTCTTCATCACCTCGACAATTTCCCTCTTGCCCTTCTGTTCCGCCCTGCGAACAGCCCTGGCATGATCACGAACAAGTTGGGCGTCTCGCGCCAACATCTCGTCTCGCATGCGAGCAAGATCCTTTTCCGCCTTCT
>NC_027748.1:15476843-15477809 GCF_000695525.1 Brassica oleracea var. oleracea
CTCGCCTCAATGGCCGATCCAAGCAAGTTCAAACCCTGTAAAACCGATTGACACGTTATAAGCAAAAAATAATAACGATCGTCAGCATTCTTAAAATTTATACCCCGTTAATGATGCAAGATCCTTCCGCAACAACTATCAGCCTCCCTGGCTCGCTTGTGGCCTGAGGAGCGTCAAAGCCCGAGGGAAGACCAGCGAAGAAATCATCGAAGTTTGGAATAGGGACCTCGCTCGTACCACTTCCATCGCCAAAAGCAAGGCTCGGATCCCATCCTGGAAGCATGCAATCGTCCACCGAAAACTCCAGGTCGCCAAGATCAATGTCTTTCCCCTTCGAAGAATTCGGCCCCGTCACAATAGTGGGAGCGGCGTTGGGACCTTGGTCTTCAGGCTCGGAATCGCTCCTTGTTTCTCCGCCTAAAGCAGGACAAGGATGAACAAACCTCAACGCCTTTTGAACTCTCTTCGGCGTAAAAGAAGTCCAGAAAAAAGGACCATTCCTGAGCAGATCCCTCATCGCAATAATGTCCTCAGGAAACGGAGAAAGAGGGTTGATAAAGGGACGATCATTCGGAAACCTCCGAAACAATGGGATACAACGCTCCTCAACGGACGCTGCGTCTACACGAACGAAGAAGAAAAACTTCCTCCACGAGTTGAAGTTAGAAGTGAACCCCTTTACCACTGACATGAAGTTCCGAGGAACCAGCCTGTACGTGTCCGTTTTCCTGATGATCTATAATCGAAGAAGCGCTTCGAAGTGATCAACGGTGAGTGAAAGACCATGCATAAACGGCAACGCACTACAAATGCCTTGTAACAAGTAAAGAAGCCCTCCGGGGAACTACTAGCGCACTCTCCTTGACAAGGAACCCTGAGTTCCACCGCGTCCGAAATATGGTAGAACGACCGCATGACCTCGAGAAATCCGCTAGTGCTCCTACTCGGCGCACCTGCCTCCACCGG
>NC_027748.1:15477954-15478761 GCF_000695525.1 Brassica oleracea var. oleracea
AGTCTAGCGAATGAGGAACGAATTCCATCTTCGGCACTCGAAGCTCTTCAGAAACATTCGCGGGCAAAGACCCTTTCTTCGAACTCCTCTTCTTACTCGACATCTCGTGTTTTTCTTTTTCTTTAAAATCAAGGAGGAAATGACAGAGAGAAAGAGAAAGAACTTTTCAAGAAAAACCTCTCTATGTGAATGAGTGAGTGTGAAGGTTATGAAGAAGTTACCTCCCTTCTTATAGGCATGAGAGTTTACTATTTACTTGCGGATTTTTGGACACGAACTTCGCCCAAATACACCAATCTCGTCCAAACTCGCCATACCACGCATTGGTACCTCGCTAAAAATCCATGTTCCCAATGTGTTGGGGGGCTAACTGTTGGGGTCAAAAACGGTTAAGACGAAGTTAACGTCCAAATCCCCGAAGAAGAAAAACGTAGAAAAATTCTTCGACAAAATTTTTTTCGAAATAGATTCTTCTTTACGAAAAATCTTTGCGGAAGAAACGCAAATCATCGGACAAGAGCTCGAGAAGGATCGTTACGCAGCGACCAAACGCGTGCTCCGCTCGGTCGCTACGTAACGACCGAGTTCGAGCCAAAGCTCAGTCGCTACGTAGTGACCAAACGCCTATTCCGCTCGGTCGCTAGATAGCAACCGAGCTCGAGCCGGAGCTCGGTCGCTACATAGCGACCGAGCTCGAACCAAAGTCCGGTCGCTACGTAGTGACCGAACTCTTCCGAAACATCGATACGACATCAGTCCATGCATTCTCGTCTACCCTTCGGTGCTATCTCCCGAATACCGTAGCAA
>NC_027748.1:15478783-15478994 GCF_000695525.1 Brassica oleracea var. oleracea
CCCGCCATTTCTAAGTTATCAATCAAACTTTACCGTAAAAACCGCGGAAAGTTCATTCTTTATCGAAAGAAGCCGTAATAAACGCTTCAAGTCGAAAGACACCCCAAAGGGACCTAAGACACGACTCGAGGCCCAACATACAATTTCTTAACCAACAGCCCATAAACCGCATGTCGGTTTACGCTTGGTCCGCAAGGGAAGATAAATGTCA
>NC_027748.1:15479041-15479243 GCF_000695525.1 Brassica oleracea var. oleracea
TATCTCCATTTTTATGCTATGACGGCTTAAGGGCAGAAGAGGAAAAGCGTAAACCGACCTAGGAGCCAGTATATAAGGAGTCCTAGGCGAGAGGCATGGGGAGAGATTTTTTTCGGAGAAAACTTAGCACTTAGAGCGATTTAGGAATATTTTCATTTTTTTTTATTTCGAGCTGCGACTCAATTAGGTTTAGCCGTCTTAG
>NC_027748.1:15479343-15480705 GCF_000695525.1 Brassica oleracea var. oleracea
TATATAAGGGGTCCTAGGCGAGAGGCATGGGAGGAACTTTTTCAGAGAAAACTTAGCACTTGGAGCAATTAGGCAACTTTCTGTTTTTGTTATTTCGAGCTGCGATTCAATTAGGTTTAGCCGTCTTAGGAGTGCTAGAACTAGGAATCTCGCCGACAGCTCTCGAGCCCAGGCTTATACCTTGTTGTAAACGCTCATACGCAAATTTAGAATAAGACTTCTCTTTGCTCTCTTCTTACGATTTTTATACTTCTTCGTTGTCTTTATCGTGTTCTGATTTGCTTGGCGTGTGGTATTAGCAGATATCTGGGACCTCTGAGAAATTAGGGTTTTCCTAGTTTCCTTATTTAAACAGAAATCGACAATGCGAATTTCGGTTCCCACAGTTTGGCGCTAAAAGGAGGGGAGGTACGGATCAATCTAACTCTCAGCCACAAAATGCTTGATCAAATAAATGTCTGGAAACACGAAAGACAAAATCGCAGTTCGCAACAACGCTGGTAAGACAACCCCAGCCCCCACTGCGCATATGGCCAACGATTACGCAAACGCCATAGTGCCACCAAAAAAAAAATAAAAAAAAATAATAATAAACCTACCTGAGACTTTTCGCCAACAGAAAGTGTTACGAGACGAGCTTGCGATTTCCCTGTCTAAACATAAAGGAAAATGATAAATTTTATCAAATCCCGTAAGCTTGGCTCATTTCCGAGTTAAAAAAGTTTCAATGCGCAAGAGTTTTACCAAAACACGTTTTCCGAAAACTTTTCGGAAGGTAAAACTTGTTCTCCCAAAAACTGCTGAAACCCCCTAGGTTAATCACGGAAAAAGGAAGCGCAGCAAATCGATTACACAGCTCGGTCACTACGTAGCGATCGAGCTCTAGCCAAGAGCGATCGAGCACGCACTCAGCTCGGTCACTACGTAGCGACCGAGCTCAAGCCAACTCTTCACTCGCTACGTAGCGACTTTGCAAGGCCTCAGAAAGGTCCTCCTTTACGTTCTCGTTTGAATCCTCATCGAAAAGCTTTTCGTTTCGTCTCAATCGGAGTTTCCGTTGAGATTTTACGACGAAAACAAGTAGGACTCTTCTTGGCTTGCTTCCACTCGCTACGTAGCGACCTGTCAGACCTCCACTCGCTACATAGCGACCTGTAAGGCCTCATAAAGGTCCTTTTTTAGGTTCTATTTTGAATCTTCACCGAAACGCTTTTCGTTTTGTCTCAATCAGAGTTTCCGTTGAGATTTTGCGACGAAAACAAGTAGGACTCTTCTTGGCTTGATTCCACTCGCTACGTAGCGACCTGTCAGACCTCAGAAAGGTCCTCCTTTAGGTTCTCTTTTGAATCCTCATCGAAACGC
>NC_027748.1:15480736-15482912 GCF_000695525.1 Brassica oleracea var. oleracea
AAAACAAGTAAGACTCGTCTAAACTCCTTCGCTTGCTCCTACTCGGCCTTACCTCCATCTTTGTGTTCTCCTTCAAATCTCGATCGAAACGTCTCTTTTTTTGTCTTGATTGGAGTTACCATTGAAACTTTACGATAAAAAAACCCCCGTAATGACTCGTTTTCTCGCTTGGATTCAAATTAATCGTATAAAACGGCAACGGTTAACTTAACACCTTAGCCGCCTTAACGATACGATTACGTTGAAACTTTTTATAAAAATTGACGTCGTATCTAAGGAGAAGAAAACAGCCAAGTTTGGAAGGTAAATGTCAAGTTTAAAGGATAAAGACCAATATCGAAAATGGCGAACATACACGGAAAGAGGAAGGGGAAATAAGCAAGCAAAACTGAGAAGAGACAAAACTGCGTCGTCAAGAGAACTAAGGTATTTCCGACTTGAAATTTTTGAAATCAGACTTGGAATTTTCGTAGGAAATTACTAAGAAATAAAAACGCCTTTGAGACTGCCATAGAACTTTAGGGAACGTAAAACCTAGGTGGATAGTCTAACGAACTAAGTCTTAGGCGATTTTTCTTGTCTCGATATATCGTTCCATAACTGTTCAGCCAGATCTTGTAAACCGATCTAAACTCTCCAAAAATTGAGAAACGATCGCCACGCATATCAAGCTCGCTATCTAAAGAGAGAAAAAACTAGAGACATGAACGTCGTCTTAAAACCGATTCGTTTCTAGCAATTTTCTCAGAACCGACATATTCCAAGTCGTCAAAGTGGAAACAAATCAAATCACAGTCCAAGCGTCGTCTTTAAATCGTCCAGGATTATTGATCATTTCAAACCTTAGAAGAAGAAACGTACACAACCCTTCAAAGTATCGGTTCAACTGTTTTCTTTCGTAAAAAAAAAGGGGAGTAGGTACGTATACTATACTCGTATACTCCCAAACTTCAAAAACTTTTGCAAATCGTCTCAAATAGGCAAACGACAATCTAAAATTCGTCTAAATGCTAGCAACATATCCAGGCGATCATGAACATAATCTCAAATACTATACATCATTTATTGTCGCAATCATGCGTACAGAAAACATATACCAATATCAAACTGAAACTCGACGATTAGCCAAAGTATTGAAGACCTTTCTAGTTTTAGAAAGCCAGTTTCGTTTAAAAATTTCTACGAGAAATCTTCAATCACCAAAGCATTTCTTTCAGTTTCCGTTGTACCAAGTGAGTCACGGAAAAGCATCGAAAACATTTGTGACGAAGAAAACTCGAGAATAGATGTAGCATCGTGCACAAAGAGACGCTTTCCTTCCCATGGTGGCTAGATCCACCTCTGGTCGACCAATTCGTTCCAAAAACGAATGTGTCATGAGAATCCTTTCATAAAACCTATGAAAATTTTCTGCGACTAGATCGTAATGAAATAAACTTCGGTAACACTCCATGAGTAACTCCAAGCAACTTTCACCTAGGATCGAAATCACAGCAGAAACGTTTCTCTTGAAACCCACAGAAATAACGCTACTTTAACATATGTTTACATATGACCGATCTACAACCTTCATAAAACCGGTCCCCGTTACTTACGCGAAAAATCCTTCGTACAATCAGACCAAGTCTTACGAAGAAACTTTCTAAATTTAACATAACAGGCTTTATGAACAACCATGCGGCTCGCTGGCTTATGCTTTTCTTTTCCCTCGGTCACATCCGAGAAGGCAGTCGTCCCGCCACTGACTATTCACTGGTTATGTAGCAAACCTCTTGGGCTTCGTCTTCCTCAGGCAAAAAATATTCGATTTTCATAAGACTATAGGTCACATTATACGAAATATTCGTCGTATAACTGAAACCTAGAGCGAAGAATCGTTTTCTACGACTATCGGCCATATTAGCATGGATAACCCCGGGAAACTTGGCCTATCAATCTCAACAAGTGCTCTTTGGCCCTAGGTCAATTACGACCTCCTCTAAAGGTCCAAACCAATATTTGCCATCCCCTTTAAGGAAAATCGTAAACTAACATGACCTTAAATGTTAAAGTACCATGGTCTAATTTTTGACCTACAACATCCTTGGCTATCTGAGTGTATGCCAAGCCAAACTATTTGAGAAACCATAGCTCCATCACTTAACGGCTAAACGACAATCTACGATTTGTCTAAAAA
>NC_027748.1:15483799-15484611 GCF_000695525.1 Brassica oleracea var. oleracea
GAATTAGTCATCGCACCCTCTAAAACCAGGAGTAAACCTAGGTCTTGCCCTAAACCCAGCGCACTGGTCTCTAACATCTCTAGGCATAGTATCAAAAACCTTGATACGAGATCCCAAAATTTGTCTCTTTGCAAATATTCGAGCGTCTTCAAAAATCCCGCAAGATTTATACACTGCCGAAAACTCTCGAAACAGATCACGGATATAGCAGTTCACACAGAGTTAGATTACGAGATGACAACTCGTAGTCTTCCTTCTACATCCATATAAAATGCCATCGGCAGCAACACGCCTGAAAACCGCTACGTAAAAACTAGACCGTAAAGGTCTCGCTGGAAAACAAGTCATAAGAACGCCCCAATTTTATCGCGTTCCACTCTTAGAAGAGTGAGAAGAACACTTACCACAGACCTTTCAACCATTAATTCCGCCAAACTTGCCTAACTTACCTAATTTGCCTAACTTGCCAAGCCACTCGCTAGAACCTCATTCTAGAAGCTCATGGTTCTAACGAGCTGGGAGGCTAACTGTTGGGGTCAAAATCGGTCACGACGGAATCAAGGTCTGAAAGTCCGTAAAAATCGGCATGAACGTTTTTACGAAAAATAAATCTTAGAAAAAGATCTATTTTTACGAAGAATCTTGCGGAGAAAGCACATTCACGAAAAATCGGAGAGTCGGGGTCGAAAACGGTTGCAACGAATTTAACGTCAAAATCCCCGAAGAAGAAAACGTAGAAACCTTCTTCGACAAATACTTTTTCTAATAGATTCTTCTTTACGAAAAGCTTTGCGGAAGAAACGCGAGTCATC
>NC_027748.1:15484788-15485133 GCF_000695525.1 Brassica oleracea var. oleracea
GAGTTCATGCATTCTCGTCTACCCTTCGATGCTATCTCCCAAATACCGTAGTGAACCCATCTCACGTTCCCCACCATTTCTAAGTAATCAATCAAACTTTACCGTAAAAACCACGGAAAGTTCATTCTTTATCGAAAGAAGTCGTAATAAACGCTTCGAGTCGAAAGACGGCCCAAAGAGACCTAGGACACGACTCGAGGCCCAACTTACGATTTCTTAACCAACAGCCCGTAAACCGCATGAAGGTTTACGCTTCGTCCGCAAGGGAAGATAAATAGCGAGAGGCATGGGAGGAACTTTTTCAGAAAAAACTTAGCACTTAGAGCAATTAGGCAACTTTCCGTT
>NC_027748.1:15485257-15491042 GCF_000695525.1 Brassica oleracea var. oleracea
TTGCTCTCTTCTTACGATTTTTATACTTCTTCGTTGTCATTATCGTGTTCTGATTTGCTTGGCGTGTGGTATTAGCAGATATCCGGGACCTCTGGAAAATTATGGTTTTCCTAGTTTCGAATCGACAGTGCGAATTTCGGTTCCCACAAACAATGAGTAGCAAAGTTCCGCGGAAGGTTCCGCTCTCCGATAGGAGCACCTCGTCCTTCCTGCGCGGCATTCTCAGCCGCTTGCTGAGCATCTTGTTGTTGATTTTGGATGGTTTGCTGCATCTGCAACATCTGCTGTTGATGAGTCTGCATTTGCTGCTGAATGATCGCTAATGCTGCAGTGAGATCATTCTGATTTCCTTGACCAGCCATTGTGGTGTCAGTAGGTCTCGGCTGTTGACGGTTCTGTCGTTCTAATCTTGAGAGTTCTTCGTTGGTGAGTTGATGTAACGGTCCTTGTGCGTTGCTCCGAGTATGTCTACTGGTCATGCATTTGGATCATCTGTTCAAAAAATAATTAAGAGCAAGTTAGATATCTCAGACTAAATATGAAACTGAAAAATAAAGGTAAAAGTCTGGTCCCCGTCGCAACGGCGCCAAATCTTGATACACTAAAAATGAATCCCTGCTACTGTCAAATTTAACAGTTGTAATTGTAATATTTGAGATTCAATCCACAGGACTAGTTTACACATTACTCTTATGAGTTTGATATTGAGCTAAGAAACAAGTGGGGTTTTGATTTGCAATAGTGACGCAAGTAACAAATAAACTAGAGATTTAAATTCAATTCAATTAATTCATCGGGTGTCAATGTTGAGCGAAACATTTATTCAAGCGCGTTGAAATGCAGTCTATAACTCGGATCACTCAGCTGGAACAACCCACTATCATGGTATTGCTCCCTTTGCAGATCGATCATGTTTCCTAAGCTCTCGCTTGGAACAAGACACGATAACAAGCCTTGCGAGATCAGGTCCGATCTGTTCACTTAAAACCCTAATATCTACTCTCGCTAATTATGGATATGAAGCTTATTCAATATATATCAAGCTATCTCCTACGCGGTTAGCTAGGTGATTAGTCTTAAAATCTAACATTAAGTGATCAGTTTAATGCAAGCAGTAAGAACAATATGAATGAAGAATAAATGAGATCGCTTATTTATGTTTAGCTCACACGAATGACACCCTAAAACCCTAAGCAAGCTTAGCCGGCTACTCGATCATTATGCAAACACATACACGATTTCTGAATAATACTGCATAGAAAATAGAGTAGAAAGACAAGGGTTCAGGATGGTCTTCTCGTGATGAGAGATGAGGTCTTCTCCCTTACAAGTTGCTAAATCGCTAAAATAGAGTTCTAGTTCTCTTGTAAAACTCGCGTAAAAAAAATAGACATGATAGCATAGGCTTTTTATATGGAGGCGCTGATGGTAAAGAGAGAGGAGAGAAAATCTAGGGCAAACTCCTGAAATCTTGGAGGTTTCCTTAATAGTCGGGAACAGTCAGTCGCTTGCTCTCTTTGGGAACAACCTTCGGATTGATCCGACTGGCTGTTCTGCGTTAGATATTCCAAAATGGCATCTTCCTTCATGGCACACTCTTCTTTACTCTTTCACTGCTCCAGACCCGGAATGATATCAAATAAGTACAAATTAGGACTGAGAATTAACTCAAAACACGCATAATATGGTGTTAGAAACACCATACATCAGTGAGTTATTCAATCAAAATCCCTTGGGTTTATAGTACCTCTCAATTTCTTGGTTTCACACTTTTTTTGCTGTTTGCAGATATCAGAGAACTTGTTTCTTTGGAAGATGTAATGGAGGAGGTCGGGCTTGGTCCTAATGGTGCCCTCATGTACTGCATGGAGTATCCTTTTTGTTGTTACATAGACATAAAATGAGAATTTAACTACCTCCAGTCTTAATTATGTTGCCTTTATATGTTGGAAAATTGCATGGAGAATCCTTAACTCTTAATCCACAGATACCTTGATGATAGCTTACATGATTGGGTGGATGAAGAATTGGATAACTACCGAGATGATGAGTACCTTATATTCGATTGTCCAGGTGCATACATGACCATTACATTTATATGTCTGATCTTTTTATACGTGTGGTTTCTGTCACCAGTTTGGTTCTCAATTATGTTTTTTTTTATCTCTAAATTCTTGTAATCATCTTGCTTTTTTTTTCTATATTTCAACTACACTTCAACCAACACTTGTTTGGTCTTGTTGTTGTTTTGTTCTCTCTGATTTTGTTTTCATTGCTTCTCTTTTCTCTTCTCTCTATGTATGTTTTTATTTTAAATTATTCTACTTAAAAAAAAATTATTTCTTCCATTGGAGGAGGAAAAAATTATTAGCACTATCAAACTTCTCAAATCATCTTATTAAGTCATAATTTAATCATAAGAGCCCATTAAAAGTTCTAATGGATGGACTTAGCTCTTATGGATGGACATGCTTTTAGACACATAACTTTTCTGAGCATGACCAGAGTTTCAGAGGCAGTTACGTTCACGTCTTTCTTATTGTTTTGTTGTTCCATATACAGTAGTTTTTTTTTTCCATAGTATGAAGAGACTATTAAGATTGTATGGAGTTGTAACTGTTATGTTATCTACATTGTGTGGACCCAAACCGCATTCAGTTATGTGTTAAAACCAAGGGGATATTAGAGTTAACTTTAAACGTATACATCAGAAAGACACGAGTGCGATGGGAGGAGGAGACGGCGGTGACGACTCAGTACTTCACTTTGTATTTGTACATGGAGCCAGCCACGGTGCTTGGTGTTGGTATAAACTCACCACTCTTCTTGACGCCGCCGGATTCAAAGCCACCTCTGTCGACCTCACCGGAGCTGGCATCAACCTCACCGACTCTAACACCGTCGTCGACTTCGAACACTATAACCGTCCTCTCTTCTCTCTCCTGTCAGATCTCCCTCCTCACCACAAGATCATACTCGTGGGACATAGCATCGGCGGAGGAAGTGTCACTGAAGCTCTATGCAAGTTCACAGACAAAATCTCCATGGTCGTTTACCTCGCGGCTGACATGGTTCAACCCGGATCCACCTCTTCTCCTCATGACTCAACCGTGAGCGACTCTTTCCCGAACTTATATCGCTGTTTTTTTAATTGGTAATAACTTTTTGTGAATATGTTATAAAGATGGCTGTGGGAGAAGAAGACATATGGGAGTTCACATACGGTGAAGGCGATGATAAGCCACCCACTGGCATGCTCATGAAGGAGGAGTTTAGACGCCATTATTACTATAGCCAAAGCCCTCTTGAGGTTACTCTCTTGATTACTTCACAATCATGTTTCATTACCACTATTATTATAATGGGGACGGGGTACTGATCTATATATGTATATATCTCTGCTTGTTGCCTTGTTTTTTTTTTTTGTTTTTTGCTAAATGCTTGTTGCCTTGTTGATAGGATCCAACTTTGGCATGTAAGCTATTACGACCAGCTCCACTTAGGGCTTTGAACGGTGCTGATAAGCTGGCTCCAAATCCTGAAGCCGAGAAAGTTCCTCGAGTTTACATCAAGACTGCTAAGGATAACTTATTTGACCCTCTGCGCCAAGACCGTGTGGTGGAGAAGTGGCCACCATCTCAGTTGTATATCTTGGAGGAGAGTGATATATCTTGGAGGAGAGTGATCACTCTGCTTTTTTCTCTGTCCCGACTACCTTATTCGCTTATCTTCTCCGTGCTGTATCTTTTCTTCAACTATAACGCAAAACTTCATTCCTGGTTTGACCATATCTCATCCTTGGTACATTATATCAAAAAATCTTATTGTTGATTTGATGGGTATGAATAATTTGAGGAATATTTACTGGAAGGTGACTGATACGCTATTATGAATTATATCTGGATATTGTTTGTACATAGACTATTTTCGATTACACTTAGATGCTCTAAGTTACTAAGTAAAACTTATCTTTAATGTTACTAATTACTGCTCGTTTGGTTTTAAAAATGTGCATATATATTACTATTTAACAAGTTTTATACTCCTACTTTTCAAAAATATATGATGTTTTAGATAGACACACATATATTACAAAATATAAATATAATAATTTTCACAGTTTTACTAAAAAAAAAACATTTTATATGTTAAAACATCAAAAATAATTTTAAAATATCTTGCATTTAAAAACTCAGAAAATATTACAAATGAAATATACGATCTTAGAGCATCCACAATTGTTAGGACCTTCATTAAGTATTAAAAAAAAATTATTAATATTTTATAGCAATGAATTTATGTAATTAATTTTTATTTACCTTTTTAAATTTGAACCAGTATAAAAATGACATAGATTATGTGGGTTTTTTTACAAGGTTCTTAAAACATCGGATTTTATAACTTTTTCCCACACTCTTCCAACCTTTTTGAATTTTTTGATTACTTTTAGTTCTGAATATTTGTGTTAAAAACCTCCGTTGGAGGTCTTAAGATCAATTTTTTTTTCATTGACCGAAAAAAAAAAGGCTGCTCTTAAGAGCAATATCTCAATTTTCACGTTTTAAAAGCAATAAAGAAGATATCAGACGACTTACTGGTAAGTCTTCTACGTAGACGACTTACCAGACGACTTACAAGTAATTCGTATTCGTCTGGTAAGTCGTCTACGTAGACGACTTATCCGTAAGTCATCTAAGTCATAGCCGAAGACTTACACAGTCCTCCAGCCACTCTAATGAGGTTCGGAGAATTTGATACCACCAAGTTCTACTTTTACGTGGTTTTTTATCTAGAGTTGTTCTATAATGACTGCAAGCACAAAATGTTGAAAAGCAATCAGTTTTTGTAGACTAAACCAAGCTATTATGGTAAAAGCAAGCTATTATGGAAAAAGCAAACACTTACGGACAAGTTTTCAACCATTCAGCGAGCTCCTTCAACTTCTTCTTGTCAATTGGTGCAAAAGGATTATAGCCTGGATAAAGCTTTCTGTTTGAAATTATCACTCTGGCCGTGCTGTTTGCCGTATAAGGAGATTGCTGTAAGGCAGCAAGTTTCCTTGTTCGATCACTCTTTGCACGGCAAAGTGCCAAAGCAGCATCCTTCTTTTTCTGATATCTAGCATCCTTCTTCTGTAAATCCGAAACAGTGGGTTGATTTTTGTCCAATAGAACAAGGCTCGGTTCTGGAGCTTTATCTTTCGAGGAACTAGCATCTGCGGGCACAGCTGCGGGCACAGCTGCGGGCACATCTGGACCTTTATCCTCCGCCAAGCTCTTCCTTCCCGCGTTCGTCCCATTAACACTTTCACTCTGCAATATACAAGATGGGTTTATACAATAAAAACCAAAGATTCATTTCAAACAATAATAAACAATGAGTGTCTTCAAACATGAAACAAAATACATATATAAAATCCATACACTATAAACAAAGCACACATGTTCTGACATACAAGAAACAAAGCAAATGCAACTTTTCAGTTCTTATTCTTATATCTTTGTCTAGTCAATCTCTTGTTGGGAGAGGATTCGTTACTAACCCCGGGTTCGAGAGTCGGTTTAGGTGGAGAGGTAGCGTTTTGAGATGATGTCCCTTTCCGTTTTGTGGTGATACCAACCTTCTTTTCCATAGCTTCCACCCTTTCCGACAGATACTTGATCTCCTTAAGGCACGTCCCAAACCCTTCCCTCATGGCATCAGCTATATCCTCGAACATGGTTATAATATCTTCTTTGGTCAACCCACCAACAGTCGTAGTCACCTCTTCACTAGCCTCTGCAGC
>NC_027748.1:15491494-15492316 GCF_000695525.1 Brassica oleracea var. oleracea
TATAATTAAGTAGTCTGGATAGTCTTCCCAGACGACTTAATTATAAGTCTTCTTCTAAGTCGTCTAATTGGAAGACTTGTCAGACGACTTAATTAAAAGTTTTATGCGAAGTTGTCCAGATTGAAGTAAATACCTGACTGGGATAGCCTCTTTAAATTTTCTGCGTCCTTTGCGACCCTTGTAAGTCAGTATCGGTGGAGACGGATTGTTTGGGAGAAGATTACCAAAAGTAGCACCCAATTACGAAAGAGCTGTGTACACCCAGACCTGGAGAGCTTGCGCGAACCCATTAATAGTGTAACAACCCGAAATATCTCTGCCCTTCACAGAGTCCATTAGCACCTTAAACGCGACTCTCCCCCATGGATAATTCTCAAACCGTTCTAGCTTCATCACTAGCCTTGCCAGACTAACCCGTGTAGGGGTTGAATACTTTCTCCCTTCAATGTATCCAGTGAAGATGGCAAGGTACGCGAGCCGCTTGCGATCATCCCGAGACCACCCTTCGCATCTCTCAAGTATTGCTATTATCACCTGAGTAGATGGCCCAGCTTCGACATGAACTCCCAGTATCTCCCAAAAATAGGTCAACTCCTTTGTAACAACAGAGTGAGGTCTCTCAAGGTCCTCGATGTACTTGCAGTTTAGACCAGTGAGGTATTCAAACTCTAACAGTGAAAAACTCACAGGTTCTGGACCAACGAGACTCCACAGCTCATGCTTCTTCTATATGTCCAGCTGGAAACCGAGCATGTAGTGAACCAGCCTTGAAGCCCAATCAAATCCCAGCTCTTGGAACTTGATGAAAACTCCCAACTTCGA
>NC_027748.1:15492428-15493793 GCF_000695525.1 Brassica oleracea var. oleracea
AAGAACGATGAGAACGATGGATTAGAGAGAATCGACGGAAATCGCCTTCGAAATCACCTTTGAGAGAAACGGCTTTAGGGTTTTCTGATTTTCGATAAACAGTGAAAAAAAAAACACCTTATATATGGCCAGTAAATTATCCGGTTAGGTTTAAAAGTACATTGTAAAATTAAAAGTTTGGTCCGGTTTGGACGACTTACTAGTAAGTCATCTGTTGAATACTGTACATCAGACGACTTACTAGTAAGTCGTCCCAGACCCTAAATTTAACCCCTAAACTAAATTGACTAAATTAACTAACTAACCACGTTTTAAACACGTAGTTATACTTAAATAGTGTTTACTATACACAGAAATAAACACACTTAGGTAAATTTTAAAGTTTTCAAAAAAGCATTTATGCATTCCAAAATCTAACGCTAAGAACACATATAATACTACAACATATGTTGGCAAAACCTAAAACAAAGAATATCATGACTCACTACTTTCACTCATCTTTGTTGAAAACAGTTAACTTTTGTTATATCTTAATTTATATCTCTTTTTCACTTATCAAAATATTTTTTACAAAATTTTTAAATTATTTCTAAGTAGAACTAGTCCAGACGACTTTCCATTAAGTCGTACTGTAAAGTCGTCTGGACAGACGACTTACGGGGGTTAGAAACGTAAAAAAAATTCGGTTTTTTTGTTTGTTCACAAGGGGTTGGTTGTAATTTCAATAGCCTTTTAGGTTACTTTTGCATTTTTGATTCAAGTTTGAGTTTACTTTTATGTTTGAAATCAAGTTGTGAGTCATATTTGTCATATTTTTGCAAGATTGACTCAAAACTCAAAGTCAAACCTAAAACTAACTCATGCTTTTCTTGGATTTTTCTTTTGTCCTATTCACTCCACAAGTTCATAATATTCACGAAAATGCCATCAAACTTTTTTTATTTTTTTCCAAAAATGACATTTTTACTCTATCACCCTCATCATCTTCAAGTAATTACAAGATTGTCATTGTTATCAATACCCCCAACCACCATGAACAACCAATTTGAAGCTCTTAATGCACCTAAAATCGATTTACACTCTCTCTTTCTCACTTGTTATGAACTAAAAACAACATCTCTTTCACTTTGCCTCCATATTCATCCAAAAAACTCAAGCTTTTGATTCAAATTTTTTTTATGGTTGATAGAGTCATTCAAGCATACTATTCTTGGTGGGTTACTTTCGTTTGAGATTCTGGGTGGTTGGAGAAGATTATGTGTGCTAAGGAAGTCATCTCACTATTTTAAGGTATGAAATTGAACTTTTTTCCAGATTTGTTCGTGTAGAAGACTTACCCGTAAGTAGTCTGGCTGTAGAAGACTT
>NC_027748.1:15495755-15496302 GCF_000695525.1 Brassica oleracea var. oleracea
AGAGCGAGTGTGAAACATGGGACAAACACGTTTTGGGTAACAAAGTATGTGGAAAAACATACATGCTCAGTGGGAGACCGACTCGCTCAGCCGAGACACTATACTCCGAAGCATATTGGTAGGCTTTTCATTGATAGTGTTGGAATCATTGATGGGTTGAATCCGCAGCATATCACTGATGCAATGAAGAACATGTTTGGCATGACACTTGATTACACCACTTCATACAGAGCACTTTTATATGCACAAACATTGGTGAGAGGATCAGCAGAAGATTGGTATTCGCGTCTGCCATCATATCTCGAGCCAATCTCCTAAGCAAATCTCGATTCTATCACTGCTATAGAACTTGATTCTATCAATAGATTTAAGTATCTATTTCTCTCTTTTGGAGCTTCTATCAAAGGTTTTAAGTATCAGAGAAGGGTCATTGTGGAGGATGGGACTCACCTAAATGGGAAGTATGGAGGTGTTATGTTAGTTGCAGCCATACAAGATGGGAATTTTCAGATATTTCCATTGGTTTTTGGGATCGTAGATGCTGAAG
>NC_027748.1:15496402-15496948 GCF_000695525.1 Brassica oleracea var. oleracea
CGACTTACTGGTAAGTCTTCTACGTAGACGACTTACAAGTAATTCGTGGACGAATTAAGTCGTCTGATAAGTCATCTACGTAGACGACTTATCAGTAAGTCTTCTAAGTCATAGCAGAAGACTTACACAGTCCTCCAGCCACTCTAAGGAGGTTCAGAGGATTTGATACCACCAAGTTCTACTTTTACGTGGTTTTTTATCGAGAGCTGTTCTATAATGACTGCAAACACAAAATGTTGAAAAGCAATCACTTTTTGTAGAATAAAGCAAGCTATTATGGGAAAAGCGAACACTTACGGACAAGTTTTCAACCAATCAGCGAGCTCCTTCAACTTCTTATTGTCAATTGGTGCAAAAGGATTATAGCCTGGATAAAGCTTTCTGTTTGAAATGATCACTCTGGCCGTGCTGTTTGCCGTATAAGGAGATTGCTGCGAGGCAAAAAAGTTTCCTTGTTCGATCACTCTTTGCACGGCAAAATGCCAAAGCAGCATCCTTCTTTTCCTGATATCTAGCATCCTTCTTCTGTAAATCTGAAACAGTAGG
>NC_027748.1:15497872-15498953 GCF_000695525.1 Brassica oleracea var. oleracea
GCGACTCTCCCCCATGGATAATTCTCAAACCGTTCTAGCTCCATCACTAGCCTTGCCAGACTAACCCGTGTAGGGGTTGAATACTTTCTCCCTTCAATGTATCCAGTGAAGATGGCAAGGTACGCGAGCCGCTTGCGATCATCCCGAGACCACCCTTCGCATCTGTCAAGTGTTGCTATTATCTCCTGAGTAGATGGCCCAGCTTCGACATGAACTCCCAGCATCTCCCAAAAAGAAGTCAACTCCTTTGTAACAGCAGAGTGAGGTCTCTCAAGGTCCTCCATGTACTCGCAGTTTAGATCAGTGAGGTTTTCAAACTCTAACAGTGAAAACCTCACAGGTTCTGGACCAATGAGACTCCACACCTCATACTTCTTCTTTATGTCCGGCTGGAAACCGAGCATGTAGTGAACCAGCCTTGAAGCCCAATCAAATCCCAGCTCTTGGAACTTGATGAAAACTCCCAACTTCGACTCCTTCAGCTCTTCATATTCGTCATCATGAAGAGTTTTCTTTAAAGCAGTATGCAACGTCCAACAAGTATGATACGGAATGCTATGCACTGCGGGGGGCTCTTCCCCTAATGTATATATCCTACGGGGGAGTTCTGGCATCTCCATTTTTTTTGCCTGCAAAACAATCAAAGACAACCATCTCAAACAATCAAAGACTTATAATTAAGTCGTCTGGCAAGTTTTCCAGCTGAAAGACTTATAATTAAGTCGTCTGGAAAGTCTTCCAGCTGGAAGACTTTCCTGACGACTTAAATACAAGTCTTCCAAGACTTCTAGTTTTATGTTCATCTTTTCTTCAATCAATCGAGATATAACATACCGGCGGCGGAGTTCAACGAGACGCCTCTGAGAGAATGCGCGCTAGGGTTTCCTCGCGGATCTTAAATAGAGGAAGCGGCTGTGAGAACGGTGGTGAGAACGACGGTGATAACGACGGAGAGATAACCGGCGGTGAGAACGATGAGAACGATGGATTAGAGAGAATCGACGGAAATCGCCTTCGAAATCGCTTTTGAGAGAAACGGCTTTAGAGTTTTTTGATTTTCGATAAACAGTGAAAAAAAAAC
>NC_027748.1:15499426-15504988 GCF_000695525.1 Brassica oleracea var. oleracea
TATTTCTAAGTAGAACTAGTCCAGACGACTTTCCAGTAAGTCGTCTGTAAAATCGTCTGGGCAGACGACTTACTGTAAAGTCGTCTGGGCAGACGACTTACGGGGGTTAGAAACGTAAAAAAATTTCGGATTTTTTGTTTGTTCACAAGGGGTTGGTTGTAATTTCAATAGCCTTTTAGGTTACTTTTGCATTTGATTCAAGTTTGGGTTTACTTTTGTGTTTGAAATCAAGTTGTGAGTCATATTTGACAATTTTGACTCAAAACTGAAATAAATAATTATATACATAAATTATACTTTTGGTTAACTAAATTATTTATCAACCAAATAAAAATATTCGGGTAATTAAAATTTTCGGGTTATCGAGTTTACAAATAGTATTTTTAGGATATTTGGTTATTTAAAAATTGAATGTAATTAATATTTTTAAATATATAATTTTTAAACAAAATTCAGGTACTCATTTGGTTCTCGGTTCGGTTTCAATTTTTCAGTCATAGATATATGATTTGCTCTATTATATATGCAATTGAGTTCAAATTTAGTTTATTCAGTTTGGTACGGTTTGGTCCATGGTTTTGGATAAATGTGCTCAAATTTATACACTATCTTATATAGAAATTAGTTTAAAATATATTTAATTACAAAAACAAATCCGCGTTTTCCAAGCACGGGTCAAAATCTAGTAAAACATTAAAACACAAAGATTAAGATCCGAAGAAGCTTTCTTCTGAACAATCTTCTCTCTCCTAATGTAACACCATCTGCATCTGGTTATCATCTTTTCAATGAGATTTCCGATTTTTCTTCGTAGATTTTTTTGTTGTATAACATTGACCAGATTCTAAATAGGAACTATAAATATTCTTAGAGAAGAAATCCAATCTACTGATTCTCTCAAAAGAAATAGTAAGAGAAACTGCCAATTTTCAACGATTATAAGAACATCGCCATATAACAAAGAGATCGAATCGTCACCTTGATGTTGTGGTCTCTTCCATGATGTGATCGATGATTTTAGCGTTATATGTTGATATCAAATATATTGTATCAAAATATAAATTCTGAAAAATTCATTCTTGAACAACATCAAACTTCTTGCTTGAGTCTCTGGAGCCTCTTCTCCATCGCAAATCCATGGGGGTTTTTCTGGTGGACGTTTTCTCCACAACAAGTAGCTTGATTCGAAAGTCAATACAAATTGATTGGTCACCTTTTCATCGATCATGGCAATAAAATCCATGTCGGGAACTGCAACATCGCAAGACTATCCTTCAATCCAATGTAAATAAAGTTCTCCTTCAGTCAAGAGGAGAATAAGAGACACGTAATCATTGAAAGTCTGATCAAATTGATCACCGTATTTTTCTCTATATGTTTACACGTGTTTTTCTTGTTTATCACGTATAATACTTGACTTCTCACATTTATAATAATTCTTATAAATAAATAAAAGGAAAAAACGGGGGAGAAAAAGGAAATTCCCATTGAGAGAGCGTATATATATATATAGGAGGGACTCGCCTCTTGTTTTTTGGTTAACACACAATTCGGAGACAAAAACGAGAATTAGGGTTTGCGCTCTCACAATCTCCCTTACAATTAATTCCATTCTTCGATTCCTTTTCGCCGAGGAGATGAACGATATGGAGATGCATTCGAAAATTCAGGTACGATCATCATCGGTTGTGGATATGGATCTAGACGTAATAGAAGAAACTGTAGATAGGTCTGTCTCGGAGGAGAAACCATCTCTCCGTTCCGTCTCTGTGAAATTCAAATTGAATATCGCGAAGAAAAGTTTTAGGAAGAGAAGCAGAGAAGAATCAGAGAAAGTAGAAGACGAAGAAGAAGAAGAAGAAGACGGTAAGGTTTTAGGGAATTACGAGATAGCTAGGTTAAGGGAAGAATCGAGACGAGAGTATTTGAAGAAGAGGGAGAGCAAGAAGGTGGAGGAGTTTAAGGAACAGGTCGAGTTCGAGCTTTCGCGTTTCCAAGGCGCGAAGCTCACCGAGAAGGAAGAAATTGAGTTTCGATACAATAAGGAACTGTATAAGCTCTTGAACACAACGTGGGATGATGTTGGTTATTATAAGATTCCAGATGCTTATGATCAAGAAGGTGGTGTTGATCAGAGGAAGAGGTTTGATGTTGCGAGGCAACGGTGTCGTGAGGTGACGACGGAGAAAGAAGCTTGGGAGGATCATCAGGCTCAGAAGGCGTCGGTTAGGTTTGGTGCTAAGGACAAGAAGCAAGTTTGTGATGGGTATGAGTTTGTGTTTGACGAGGTAGCAAGCTTCGTTGAGACATCTGTGGAAGCTGAGAAAGACAGAGGTTATGATGAGAGAAGATTTGCTAAAGATGATAGGAAGATGCTTCCGATTTATGCCTACAGAGATGAGTTGCTGAAACTCGTTGAAGAGAATCAGGTTCTTGTGATTGTCGGAGAGACAGGTTCGGGCAAGACAACGCAGATACCGCAGTATCTTCAAGAAGCTGGCTACACTAAGCGTGGAAAGATCGGTTGCACTCAGCCGCGGAGAGTTGCTGCGATGAGCGTTGCTTCCAGAGTAGCTCAAGAGTTAGGTGTAAAGCTAGGACATCAAGTTGGATACTCCATAAGGTTCGAAGACTGTACTTCAGACAAGACAGTTATCAAGTACATGACTGATGGGATGCTGTTGCGAGAGCTTCTCATTGAACCGAAACTCGATAGCTACAGTGTCATCATAGTCGATGAGGCTCACGAAAGAACATTGTCCACTGATATTCTCTTTGGATTAGTGAAGGATTTAGCAAAGGCTAGGCCTGACCTGAGGCTGATCATCTCCAGCGCAACGCTTGAAGCTAAAAAGTTCTCTGAGTATTTTGATTCGGCTAGGATCTACATGATCCCGGGAAGAAGATATCCAGTTGAGAAGCTCTTCCAGAGATGTCCTGAGCCTGCCCGCTTGGAGACTGCGGTGCGCACTGTGTTTCAGATTCATCAGAGGGAGCCGCTCGGAGACGTTTTGGTTTTCCTCACAGGTCAAGAAGAGATTGAAACAGCGGAGACGAAGTTGAAGGAAAGGATGAAAGATTTGGGCTCAAAGAGCTCTGAGATCATTATCTGCCCCATCTACTCAAATCTCCCGACCGAACTACAAGCAAAAGTGTTTGATCCGGCTCCTAAAGGGACACGGAAAGTTGTCCTAGCGACTAATATTGCAGAAACATCGTTAACCATTGAAGGGATTAGATACGTGGTTGATCCAGGGTACTGCAAGATCAACTCATACAACCCAAAAACCGGAATGGAATCACTTCTCGAAACTCCCATCTCAAAAGCTTCCGCAGAGCAACGAGCTGGCCGGTCCGGAAGGACCGGTCCGGGGAAATGTTTCAGGCTGTACAACGTCAAGGACTTGGAGCCCACAACGATACCCGAAGTGCAAAGAGCCAACCTTGCAAGCGTTGTACTTACTTTGAAGAGTCTTGGCATCGATGATGTCTTCAACTTCGACTTCATGGATCCTCCACCTGAGAAGTCTCTAATGAAGGCTCTAGAGCTGCTCTACGCTCTTGGCGCTTTGGATGGAAAAAGTGATATTACTAAGCTGGGAGAGAGGATGGTTGAGTTTCCCGTTGATCCAATGCTGTCAAAGATGATTGTTGGTTCGGAGAAGTACAAGTGCTCGGCTGAGGTCATCACTATAGCTGCCATGTTGTCTACAGGGAGCTCCATCTTTTACAGACCTAGCAGGAACCAACAGTATCTCGCAGACAATGCACGGATGAGTTTCTACACTGATAACGCCGGCGACCACATTGCCTTGTTGAGGGTTTACAACTCGTGGAAGGAGATGAACTACTCGAGCCAATGGTGCTACGAGAACTACATCCAGAGCAAGAGTATGAGGAGAGCTAGAGATATACGTGAACAGCTTGCTGGGCTTTTAAAGAGGATTGGAGTGGAACTGACTTCGAACTCTGAGGATCTAGACGCGGTTAAGAAGGCGATACTGGCGGGTTTCTTTCCTCATTCCGCAAAGTTGCAGAAGGATGGATCGTACAGAAGAGTGAGGGAGCCTCAGACGGTTTATGTGCATCCTAGCTCAGGGTTGTTCGGGGCGTCGCCTAAGAAGTGGTTGGTGTATCATGAGCTAGTACTTACTACCAAGGAGTATATGAGGCATACAACTGAGATGAAGCCGGAGTGGCTTGTTGAAATAGCTCCACATTACTACAAGCTTAAAGACATTGAAGAGACTCGGACAAAGAAGAGTCAGAGTAGAAACATAAGATCCCTCATGTTGAAGGTTGATACTAACAAGAAAGCTAAGAGGTAATATCTAAACTTAGTATTTTCGTTCACTGTTTCTGAACCGAGTTGAAATAATTGCGATAGTGTATTCATTTTTACATACATTAAGATTCTTAAATGTTTAGTCACTATCAGTTTCTGATGTCTACTTACTACTGTTGCATGTTTGTGAGTTTTTTTACGAGTATTAAGTGGAGAAAGGCAGGAGAAACTCACCTGGGAAAAAGCTGTTGTCAATCTAACCTGGACATTCCTTTGGTGAGGTCTTATTATAATCATCTTCATTATTTCATAAGAAAAATGTTTACAGCTGAAATTAAAACAAAGTGAAGATGAAAAAAAAAGTACACTACACATAATAACGTTAAACACAAGATATGACTTATGTACTATCGCCAATGTTTGTAGTTTCAAGGGAAGTGTTAATAGTCTCGACAGCAGTGACTCGATGGAGAAGATTCCGGATGCTATCCACCCATGTCTGCTTATCAGCCTTGCTCTTGCACTTGAACTTCGTTGGACCTTTGCCTGTGCTTATTCCAAAATAGAGCTCTTTTTCTTCTGCGTTTTCTGTTTCTTTTACACTTTGCAGGCCTGTGACCGTCTCGCATACATCATTCACAATACCTGCGGTCATTGGATTTAGATTGTAATGAGCATGGAGAGAAAGAAGAGTTATCTGATGTGAACTACCTTTGCTTTTCATGGAGAAGGCTCCTCTAACATGTTTGCTTTTGATTTCTACTACAACCTGCACAAAGAGAAAACGACCAAAGTGTCAACTAATTTTGATTTGGACTTATATAACTTTGTTTGTTTGCTGCGATTGAGTATAACCTGAGATTTCTTGTTGATGTACACTTTCATATGCTTCCACCGCAAAACTCCTGAAAGAAAGTCCGTAAGGCAATTCATCAGTCTCATCACGGTAAGTTATTTACATACAAAGATGGAAGAAGCTCAACAGAATCTTTTTACCATTTCGTGTGCACTGCATTAGCTCTCCGTGACATTCCAAATCTGATTCTTCTACTCCCTGTGCAGATGTCTGTTCCTCAGTGGTTGTGCTGGAGGAATCCAGCTCAGAAGAGCAATCATGAGTCTCTGGTAAAGCTCTTTCGCAAGGGCTTATAGCTGCGTTGTTCTTAGCTTCCTTTGGTAGTCTTGTCCTTAAAGCTACTTCTCCTCTCAATGCTACATTCACACCCCCCCCCCCCCCAAAAAAAAAAAACTACATGTATCCAAAATACCCTTAATTA
>NC_027748.1:15505248-15546361 GCF_000695525.1 Brassica oleracea var. oleracea
AAAAAAAAACATAAACATAAAATCTTATTACCAAAAAAAAAACAAACTGATGAATCAACTCAATCTGCACTGGAAGTTGTCGCAGATGAATCTCCGACAGCATTTGAATTCGGTCATCAGTTTACCTGTTGCGGCAGCAGCAGTTAGAGTCAGCAAGTCGCCCGGTCCACGAACATCGACGGCGGAACGGACAGCAGAGACGACGCGATCGTGGCCGGCGCCGGAGAGCTCAGCCAGCTCGACGCAGTGAGAAGCTAACAGCTCAGATGCCGAAGCCAGCGCTGAGCTCATCTTTGATTCCATCAAGGCGCCGTCTTGGTTTACCGAAGCTGTCACGGCGGCTATGGCCGTCGCGAGAGACGCAATGGAGACAGCGGTGTGAAGATGCGCGTTCTCATATCGAGATTTATCCCTCTTACTTATGCCGGAAATCTTCCCGCTGACAAAATCTCGCTGGTGGAACCATTTCCCGATGGCACTTGTTCGGCGCGCGTGAACCACGCTCGCCGGTTTTTCCGCCTGTTGAAGACACGGTTTAAAACTTGTGGGTTTTTTAAAAGATTGGAGAGTTCTATGAGTTTGGGCCTAATCCATTCTATTAAAACAGTAGTAGGACCAGCTGATAAAGGTTGTGTCCAACTTATTTTATAACCATCTTCTAAATATCAATAATAAGTACTACCTGACCTTTATGCGTTTTATACAAATATTGTAACCACTAATTCAATTAGCAAAATATGCCGGACTAACTTTTATTTAAAATCGTAACAATTTGTGTAAGTATGATACAAACACAAATTTTTGTAGGTTTAATCACAAAAACAGATATTTTTAGGTTCAGGAACGCGGACGTGGTGATCGATTGTTCGGTTACCGTGGTGATCGATTGCTCGGTGGAGAGTTACCGTGGCGATTTTGCTAAATTCGGTTAATAAATTGGTTTTGTAAAAATAATCCATTTTCCTGGGTTTTGAATGTTTTGAATGGAATTTATATACCAGATCTACAAAATTGATGAATGATCTAAAAGAAAACCGCAATATTGCAGCCTATAATAATAACTTCTTTTATGACGGCCATGGAAACGTTTTTGCAGAAACCTAGAAGCTTCTTTCATAAGGATGACGACGATATATTTACAATAGTGCCATTCATAAAAGAAATTATTTAGAAAAAAAAAAACACAAAAAAGTGTTGTATTTCGATCGAACACGTTACATGCTGTAAAAATAACATCATCTCTATGCACTAAGCCAAGGTAAATTATTAGTACATGCACTGCAACGCATCATTTGTAATACGAGTTTTAAAACTTATGTTTGTCTAAGTTTTAAATTAACAAATTGTTGTGTAAAAAAATGTTATTCAAATATTTAATATTGAAAATAATTATCTATCGCTCAATGTTTTGAAAACAGGACGGGCATTGGCATTGGGTCAATGGTCAGACCGGTCTAATCAAGTTTCAAATTTTAATTTAATTTTAAATTAAGTAATTATATATATATACATATATGTGTATATATAAAATTATTATTGTAATTTTTTATATAAGAATCTAAAAACTATATGAAAAAAAAATTGAAAAAAAATTAAAAATAATATATAAATGTAATGAAAACTAATATATTTATATCGATATTAAAATAATGTTATCTTTATGAATTTTTTTACAAAAATTGTATTTTTTTTATTTGAATTTCGTAAAATCATGTTTTAATATCAAACCGGATCATTGATTTTAGCAGATTTTTATGGTTTTTAACCGTTTTATCAGATTTTTCGGTTTAACTCAAATCCGATTCTAGCACAATCTGGAACCGGTTAGAAGTGCGAGTCACGGTCTGGCCGGTCCGGCCTCGGCCGGTTTAGTTTTCAAAATACTCTATTGTTTTATATCATTGTTTTTCAAATTTATTTTTTATGCACAAAAACTGTCGACTTTTTATGTTCATACAAAAATGATATACAATATATGTTATTATTTGATTAATTTCATACAAAACATATCCGTGTTTTTAAAGCGCGGGTCAAAATCTAAATTATTATTTGATTACTAAATAAAAGTATTTGTTATTTAAAAAATTAATAATTGTTTAGGAATAAAGTGTAAAATTAATGTGTGAAATCGCTATGGCACAAGTGTATAATAATGCAACATCACAAATTCAATGCAATTGCCAAAACCTCTTACGAATAATTAAAAAAAATATTTTACACAAATATTATTATAAAGAAAAATATAATGATTACAAAAGAAAACATAAATATTAAAATTAAATTTCTAAAAAATATAAAACAAAACATATAATCTAGTAATGTATTGATGTAAAAAAAAGTAATGTATTAAAATATTAACACCTAGGGACTAGGGAGTGTACTTTCATTTGATTTCAGTTAAGTTTTGAGATGATTTGTGAATTTAAAATATTTTTTGTTAAACCAGTTTCAAGACTCATCTATAACTACTGGATTAGAAATTTAATCTTTTAATTAATAAATTTCACTTAAACACTTTAATAACTAGAAAAAAATCATTAATTTGCAACTTTTTTTTTAATAGTAGTGAATCCAAAATAGTTTATCAAATATGAAATATAATAACACAAGATTTTTCTTTTAAATTAAGATTTATGTTTTAGTGATAGTAAATTTGTCGTTTTAATATATATATTTTTTTGAATTCTCAGTTGTCGGATACATCTCTCTTCTATAACATTCTTTTTAATTTTGTAACACATGCTATAATGAAATAAAATTGTGGTGGATGTATTGGATGATTGGTAAAAGCTGTAGCTTTATATTTTTTTTTATAGAATTTAATCTGTAGATTTATTTGCTGTAGCTTTCATTGATGTAGCTTTTTAAAACATTAATTTTTTGCTCTGAAAATAAAGCTCTACAGCCACATTTTGATTTTAGAGAGATTTTTTTCTGTGAATTTTTTAACGTAGCTACTGTCCAGAGCATCTACGACCACAACCAATCATCCCCGGATACACATATATTGGAAATTAATGATTACGTCTTACAGTTCTCGTATTTTATGATATCTCGTAACCATACAAAAATAGAAGATTCAGTAAGAGATGGCTTACCCGTAGAGACGGTGGTACTGGTGCCGGAGCCGGCGAAGTGACGCCGGCCAACTCAGAAAGTTTATGGGTTTTGTTGAGTTGTTTATTAGATTTCTGAGAGGATAAAGCTAGAGAGATCTCAGACGTAGAACTGCTCCATGATCTGCATAGAAACTCCATCGGCTCTCTCGGAGTTTTAGGCCGAGGAGGAATCGATGGATACGTCTCTGGAGACGATGAACATTCCGACGTTTCATTTTCTGGCACCGACGACAAAGTCATGCTCTCGTTATCGTTGTCTTCCTCGATTTCTTCGACCTCTGCTACTTCTTGTAGTCCATATGGAAACAAGTTTAACGTGCGCTCCTGATCCATTTAGCTCAGATCTCTGTTTTGTAAGATATTTGATCACTTGCACACTGTGCAGAATCTATTTTTTTTTATTGTTTTTTGTGTATGTGATGACAATATCTTGTATATATTATCATATGCACACACTGACACGTTCCATGGTTGATGTTTATATAGATGGGCTACACTTAAGTCAAAGAGAACAGTTCTGACAAGGCAAGTTTTATTTCAAGATGTGGATCTTGTGCTTATTTTATTTTATTTTATTTTATTTTTAAGAAATAATTATTATTGCATTACAAATACAAATTGAAATAAGCGTTAAAAATTTTCAGTAGACAGTTATAGATATTCTAAGAAAATTACAATAGTCATAATTTAATATAAAATTTCCATTTAATTATAAATAGAAATCTTATATATTAAAACACAGGTCACAATCTTGATTCATGTGTGATTTTTTTTTTTTTTAAATGGACCTTATGGACTTATTCTTAAAAAGTCATGTTACATTTAATATCTAATCTTATCATTTATATTTTTGGCATACCAGAAATTTTTATTGGGCTACCAATAATTGGATTTAAACAATAGATGATCCATTGGATTTATAGATAGTATAAATTAATTAGATATAATTTAATGTTGTAATACTATACCTCTATACGCTAAATATTTAAATATTTATCGATGTTAACTTTTAAAATTATAAAGATTTTTTTTTAAATAACAAAAATCATATTATCTAACAATGATTAATCTTTGCTTCCTTAAACCAATGAAAACAAATTTTAAACTATATAGTTTATTTTAAAAATTAAACAAAAACTAAATGTTTAATTATTTACTCTATAACATAAATCTATGAAGCGAAAAGTTTAATTTTTAAAAAACTTTCTGAATTTGTGAAATGTTACAATATCTTTGAATATGACAATAAAACAATATTTTGCTAATCTTTATATATATGGTTACGATTTTAATAATGAAATAATAATCCGAAAATATATATATATAAGAAGATGCAAATACATGTGGAAATTTGAAACAATCTATTCAATGAAAAAAATATACAGTAAACTTATTATGTTTTAAAAATTGATAGACACATATATATATTATCATATATACCAATTTAGAATTGAAAACAAAATATTTATATAAAAATAAATAAAAACAAAAATCCGCGCGGGTCGAGATCTAGTTTATAATTAAATGAGCCTAATAAAAAAGAGTTTCCAATCTTTCATACCTTTATTTTAGTTTGATAATATTTTCTGACACTAAATCTTATATAAAAATGAAGGGGTTAGGGCAAAATTTAAATTGCCATAAGCCATTCACCCTCCAATAAAAAAAAATTATATATTGAAGTTAAAGTTAGAGTGGATAACAAATTTTATGTATTTTAAATAAAAAATATTTTATTGAAAATCAAAATTTATATTTTTTTCTTTAATATAGCTTGGTATGATTTTCATTCAAATTCGGTCTAATTTTGGACACAATTATTAATTACAAAAAATAAAAATTTAATTTAATATTATAGCTTTTCAATATAGCTTTATGTAGTTAACTAAGTGTTACTTTAGAAATTTTTGGTTTATTTAAGTATATATAGTATCGATTGGTTTCGATTCATCTCCGATTATTTATACAAATTTTATATTTTGGATTTTTGTTTACGTTATGTAATTTTTAATCAACTATCAAGGTTGTTTTTGGTTATAGCTAGTGGAGTTTGATATTAACATATCCTACTATATATTAATTGAGAAGTTATTTTACTGATTTTTGTTTACGTGTCGATCATAGATGAATTCTTACAAAATTTTTATAATTTGATTGGTTGATGATTTTTAATTTTTATTTATTTTAATTAGATCTAAAGAAAAAGTAAGTTTATAACCAATTAATATCACTTGCCAAATAATTTACATAATATTACAAATAATGATTTATGTTAACTAATTGTTGAAATTATAGAAACTGAAATAAATTGATCATTTTTTTATTTAAAAAATATATAAAATAATAAATGACAAACCGTTTATATAAATCAATATAATGATTTTTTTGTAACAATCAATATAATGATTTTATATTCTTATTTAAAAGCATTATATTTTACATAAATTATCATAATAACCATTAACATCATCTAAAGTTCATATTATATGCTTTACAAATCATCTATAAAATCATTTATCAAATTATTTATCTTGGCTTATTGTATACTTTAAATTATTATAAGAGCTTGTAAGTTATCTATAAGAGCTTAAAATCAAGGCTATATATATCCTACAATATATTAATTGAGAAGTCATTTAAGAGATTTTTGGTTATGTTACGATCATTTATGAAATCTTAAAAACTCTTATAAGTTGATTGTCGATAATTTTTAATTTCTATTTATTTTTATTTAGTTTAATTATATTTTAAAGAAAAAAACAAGTCTATAAACAGTTAATATCACTTGCCAAACAATCTACATAATATTACAAATAATTATTTATGGTATCTAATTGTTGAAACTATAGAAAGAGTAATAATGTTTGATCAATTTTTATATATATTTATAAACTACATAAAATAGTAAACAAAAAAGTTTATTAAAATGGATATAATAATTTTATATTCTTATATAAAGCATTATATTTGTATATGGCCTTATATTGTATATAAAGTATTATAATAACTATTAATATCTAATAAAATTCATACATGCTTTATAAATCATTTATAAATACATTTATAAAATTATTTATCTTGGCTTATCATATGTTTTAAATTATGATAAGATGTTTTAATTTATTTATACAAGCTTATAAATTAATTTTTAAAATCAATTTTTAAATTTCATTTGATGTTAAATGATAAATCACTTAATTGATTTTTTCTTAGGAGTCGATCATTTATAGAGTTTGAGAAAAAAAATTATAATTTGATTTATTAATGGATTTTCAATTTTTATTTATTTTGTGAATATGAAAATTAGTTCTAGAAATAGTTTTATCAGTATCCAAACAATCTAAATATATTGTACAATATAATTATGGTAATTAAATATGTGATTTATATAATATATATAATGCTTCATAAAATCATTGTTAGCAATCAAGTATTTGTAAACTATATAAAATATTTCAAAATTTTCATTATTATATATAGCTTCAAAAATTAAGTAATTTTATTAAAAAGTGAATCATGAATATTATACATAACTAATTTTAGTACAATTATCAATACAAAATATCAAAAAATATTTAAAATAGTCATATTTATCTTCTTAAAACAATTATTCTTAGAAAAACTATTTAACAAAAACACATAATGATGAAAACATATTTTAGTTTGAAATAATATAATAAATATATTGTTACAAAACAGTCAAATCCGCGAAAACGCGGACATCGATCTAGTAATATATAATATACATGCACAATTCACCTGTTAAGAAGTTTTTTTATTTTTTTTTATTCACCTGTCAAGAAGTTGCCAATTACGGATTGTAGCGATTGATAATTTGATATGGATATTGAAATCATAAATTATTTTTTTATGATTAGTTAAACATCACATCGATGATAAATTCCTAGAATAAAAAAAAAAAAGATCTTCTCTGCGGCGACTTCGGTCGTCTCGAGCTCGTAGTTTTTTAACAAAAAAACTTGGAAGCTTTTTACTTCAAATTTTCACTATATGAGCCAGCTCATATGAAATAAAGATTCTATACGAATAAAATCCTATAAAGAAGGGACACTTGATTTGTAGAAGAAGCAAATCGGTATATGTGGTCTACAGGGAATTCAAATTTCCAGGTGATATTAGTACAAATGTACAATGCCTAGTTGCGAATAGTAAAATATTAAATAGACATTTAATAGATAGTTATTAAGTAAATGGTACAACGAAAATTAGTTATTAAGACGACTTTTGGATATCACCATTTAAGGCAGAGAAAGTAAGAGAGAGAAAGAGAGAAGGCGTTCAAGACAGCCACGGCGTCCGGTGGCGCGTACCGGCGCCGTTGGCTCTCTTCCTTGTTATTCCGCTCAAGTCTTCGTGAGTTTATTCCGATCTGTCGACTCTCTCCGACATGCGCGCGGCTCTGGGTTAGGGTTTTGTTCCGGGAAGACCGGTTCTCTGCAAATCTTCTTCCTCTGGATTCGCGGCGAGGAGAGAGGAGATAGGATAGTCAGATCTCCATTTCTGCGGCGTTTTGATCCGGGTTGTAGAGGCTTACACAGCTCTTGCATCGCCGATAAAGCTCCCGGGTTGTGGAGGCTCCTTTAGCTCTGTGGCGCCGGTTATGTTTCCGGAGCGTGGAGGCTCTTACAGATCCATGGCTGCCGGCTTTTGCTTCCTTATTTTCTTCTAGGGTTTACTTACTGTAGTTTCTTGTGTCGTTCACTGGTTAAGTCAAGTTGGGTTCAGGTTTGTTGGATGAGTTTCTCGTCGGAGGACGATGGAAGCTATCCGGAGCAAAGGTTGTTGCTTGAGCAAAGCCTCCTTCTTGGTCCTCGTATTGAACTCTGGCGGATGAGATCTCGGTATCGATTGATCCTCTCCGACATTAGGCGGTCCTGGGAGGTTTGGCGTTCGTGGTGAAAAAGGTGAGGAGTCTATGGGCTCCGGTGAAGCGTAGTGAATCGATAGGCGATTCTAAGGTGGTTGTTGAGTTGGTGCGGTTCGCGTGAAGGCGGCCGACATCACCCTTTCTCTCTTGGGCCGGTGTAGCCTTGTCGGCTTACGGTTTCGTTTGTTTTGTTTGGTTGCCCGTTTAGTGTTGTGAGCTTTTGTATTTGGGCTTCGGCCATTGGGCTTGGCCCATAACTTTTAATAAAATAATAACTTGACGGAAAAAAAAAAAAACATCACATCGATATGTAAGACTTGCACATGGAAGTATATGGGATAATATTGCACATATGTCAAATCCGCAGAAAAGATTGAGGTATCAAATATAGACAACTAATCCTGAAACGTGTTGGCGTCTCAGTCCCGTCTCCTTACCACTCGACCACAATCACCCGGTCAAGAAGCAATTAGTATTTATGGACATATATAAACCATCTTATCGAAGAGTACTTATGATGAAAAGTTATTTTAGGATAATCAGATCAACAATTTTTACAAACTTCAGATTAATTTTTTAGTTCAATATCAACGTTTCATACACTCGACGGTATCAGTTCGTACGTTTCTCACTCACTTCATTGATTGTATGCTTTGAAGCTACCTACTCATGCACATCCACTGTTTTTTGCTCAAACTAACAGGACAATATCTAATTCTAAAGGTTTTTTTTACGTACCGATTTTCATCTCGCTCATGATTTTGTTTTCTGTTAAACGTCATGATTTTGTTGTTTGATTCTTGAGATTTGTTTTCGTGTTGATGCTTAAAATCTAATCCCTCAGTTTTGCAATACATTATGTTTTGGCTTAAGCATAAAGATTAAAAAAAATTCTTTTCTTTAAAAAAATAGTTTACTATTTTAAAATCATTCAACTAATTACAAAATGAGTATGATATCTAATTGGTTACATAATTTTCAGTAAAATCAAAGATAATAAAATATCAAAATATTATCTATTTTAAAATAACAATTTTTTTCTAAAATAGAGTGAGCATGTTTTAAAAGTTATATTGGGAATTGTACCTTTGCTTTCTCATAGCACTATTCTCCTTTCTATACTTCTAATAGAGCAATAAATATGAACTGAGACCTACTAAAATCAGTTGGTGGATACCCGTCTTCTAATACGTTCGGATATTTTATATATATTTTTATAAATGTATAATTTTAATATAATCGTAAATATTTTAAATATATTATTTATATTTTAATGTTGTATATAATGTAATTATAAAATTTTATTTTTAGGTTTTTATTTGAAATTATTATTATATAAATATTTATTTTATATATTTTTCTTTGTTAGTAATTGTTATTACATAAAAGATATAACTTATAGTTCGGTACAATAACTCCATAACTTGAAATAATCAAATAGATAACTTCATACAAATTTTTTTAAAAAATTATTTAGTTATACTGTAAAACAGATATATGTTTAGGATTATTTATATTTTCTTTTTTTGTTTTAAAAAAAATACTTTAGCATATACCATTTTAGTATATAGCATGATCTAATAAGTAAATTTTATATATAGTTAACAAAATTTAACTCGTTTTATGGTGAATAATATTTAAAATGATTTTTTTTTAAAAATAAAATAAGTTAATTTATTAATTTAATATAATTTCATATTTAATTCATATAATACTTCTATTTTAATATAATATATAATATAATTAGAAAGTTTACGAAAATAGCATACAAATGTTTTTTATTTATAATAAAATCTTAATTAACATTGATTTGAATAATATTATACTACTAATTAAAAAAGTTAATTAATGCACTATTATATAAAAATATTTAATTTTTAGTAAGATATTTTAGATTTTTTTCTCAACAGAATTTTTGCAATAAAAATAAAATAAAAACAGTTTTATAGATGAAATTTTTATATGTGTTAATTATGTAAGATGTAGTATCTTAATGATGCCAAAATGTTAATTAGAAATAAATAAAATATGATTTTCTAGGAAATGTCTATTTAAAAAAATATCACATAGAATAGAAGTCGTAACTTTTATTTTAATAAAATAGATACATACCATGTTTTAGATTGTGGTCAGGGATTTCTGGTTAATACTTAGTTGTATTTTTCTCAACTAAAGTTATTTTGGCAATGGTTATATCATCTTCAGATAGTCCTTTTCGTTTATCTTCACTTTGTTCAATTTCCAAACGAGATAGGTCGTTTGTCGATTCGGGATTGGTAGATAACCTACAAATTATTTTTATTTTAGTGAAAGCTAACCAGACTCCAATAATGCAATGAGATGGTGTTGTCTGGTCCCATTATGTGTTATGTAGTTTTTTTTTCTTAGTCAACTGAATTAAAAAAGAATATAATAATGATAGTATACTCATGTAGCTTGTGTGATTAATCAACTTAACAATTTTTTTTTTTTTGCTTTTGTTACAGTATTAATTAATACAAATATAGCTCGTGTCAAGCATCAGAAAGGAAACTCTCTTACTAGTTTGAGAGATATCAAAACTACGTATGCATCCTTAACGTTTTATTAAACTAAAAGAACTGTTTTCATATAATCACTTCAAAAATGTTGAAAAGTAATTAGTAAATGAAAGTAGGGTATGAAACGCAAACTTTAACGTAGTACGCTTTTGTAAGGTAATTGAAGTCACTGTCCTAAAGAGAAAAATAAGATGCACAAAAAGGCCGAGAGAATATCAAAAGCTTGAAGTCTTTTTCTTTTCAAAAGAAAGATCAAAATCATGCATGAGGGGAAATTAATATTTTTGTTTGGTGCAATGTCATTTTCACTTTCACATTATGGCGGTGCATTCATATAAACGAAACCTTATTGACTGAAACTTGCAAGTCCCACCACACTTTACATACCGAACTATAATTACAATTTCTCTTTTGTTTTTCTTAGAATTACACTGATTTTGCAATTGACCAAAGCTCTAAAAAAGGTTTTCTCATAAGTTCATCCTTGACTAGCTAACAAGCCGAAATTTTCGGTAGATGCCGATCTAATTGAAAGTAAATCTTGATTTGGGATCAGGTGTCAGATTTACCTACCGTAAGAGTATAAGATACAGTTAATGCTTCAGTAGATCAAGCTCTAACATATGTATGTACGTGCAGCGACGTCTCAAATTAATTTTAGACCATGTTCAAAAAAAATATTAATCGTACATTTTATCAAGTAATTTTAAAATTTAATAATTTTATCTGATTTTTTTTTAATTATAAGCTCTAAATTTAGCATTATATCTAAAAATTTAAATTTTTTACATTATTTATCTATATATTTTAAAAAAATTCTTAAACTTTTTATTTTTATATTTCGGGACTCTGTTCGACCGCTCCACTTGCGCGTGCATGCTGTTAGACGGCCACGTGTGTCCCTAAATTATTAGAGACATTTTTGTTTTTGTGTTTACATTGATAGTTTATTTAGTTTGGATGTTACATGTAAACTAAAAATGCACTGTATTAAACCAGGGAAGGTTAAAGCAAGTTAACTGATGTGTTAAATATCTTAGTTCCATTGTTAAAATTTCTTTTGACTTATACTAGACTGACTAAATATCTTTTAAAAAGTTCAGATACATTTTGAAATTGATTTGTTATAAGAAAATTAGAAATATTAATTCTAAGGAGTATAAACAACTTGTTGACCCAAAATATTATTTTTCAAAATTTATTGTATTGAATTTGTTTGGTTGAATTGGGTGTACGTGAGCTGTAGTGTCAAGTGTACAACACAGCTTGCAACGACATCCTCCACCTGATTTCAATGTGTTTATTATGGTATGTGTCTTTTCTCTGCTTCTTCTATTTTATCTCCTCACGCGTTTTTAATCATCACCTTCACACCGACGCTCTCCTTAAATTTCTATTGTTTGTATCTAATCTCTCCCCAACTATTCGTTTTGTTTTGTCTCCACATACAAATGTTAACCATATAAAACTAGTATATAGAATGGCGTTTGCATTAATGCATAAGTTGCTACTTATCCGTAGACTATTAGACTGACATATTAGTTTTGGTCCTTTTGGATAACTCAAACGGTGATACCACCCGTACAAACCTATGCTCGATAAGTGTTAACTTGCTATAAGTTTCCATTTTCATTGGCATATTTCAATACGTTATTGCAAACATAATTAACATATTAGTTTTATTCAATCTCATAAGTAGACTTGATTTTGGCACATGTGCTATTGTAATAAAGAAAATTCATATTTTAATGAAATATACATGGTTCATATTACTGAAACAGATCTGTTTTGACATACTTATTCCTATTATTAGAAATTATGTGAACCAAAAATAACAAGAAATTATTTTAAGAAAGATAAAAATCTTAGCCGATGTTTATGACACACTCAAACGATCGATTGAGACATATAATTTGAGATATATTTTTTAATTAATTTTTTATATTTATACATAAAATAAAATCTATAATTTTGTATAGTAATAAGAATTTTTAACATTGTTTATGGTTATTTAAAGAAAAAATTAAGTATTTGTACTGTTAAATATAATTTATTTTAAACATAAAATTTTGTATTAATAAATTATAATTGACTATAGTCAAATGTTTATGATAACATTGATTAATACTATTATACAGTTAATTTTATGTTATGGTTACCGGGGTCCCATTTTTTTTTATTATACAGTTAATTTCATGAAGTTATCTTCGCCATTAGTTTATAATATCTTTTAGTATGTTGGAGTGCCACTGCGACGTTGAAGAGACTAGAGAGACAGACGAAGGAGAGTATTGTCGGTTTAGTACCGTTGCGCATTGAACACGTGGATATATATGATTGGTTATTAAGAATGAAACTGCTATTACCTTTAGTGGTGAAATCATGTGCTTATGTGACCATGTGACCTTTTTGATGTGAAGAAAGTTAATGTGGATGGCATGACTGACGATACCACGACGAGAAGAGTGGTTATGGCAGTAGCCGATACCACCGGATTTTACCAAATGGGTAGCAGCCGACGCCGATGGGATCAAATATCGACGTTAGTCCCATCAAGTCTCAACCCGTAAGGAAACAACTAATGTAGATTGCAGAGAGCTCTAGTAGCTAAAGTTGCTCTCTTTTCTTTGCGTCTGCTTGTTATTCAGTGTTTTAGCTTTGTGGATGATACCACTATTAACGTAACGATCCTATTTGGATTTTCAGCTGTGTCGTGTGAGGTGGCGAAGATAAATGATATGTGCATTCTTTTCTATGGTTCTTGACATTTTATGACGAAAACATAAAAATGTGAAATTCCACTATATTAAAGTTCAAATGAAAGAAAGAGACCAAAACTGAACATTAATATTTCTTTTCTAATGGGAAGAAGATGAGAAAGGAATAAAATCATATCTGCTCATCCCAGCTTGGCTTTATTAACCTTTCCTATTTTTTGACACTTAAAACACACACAAAATAAAAGTCTGTTATTAGATGTAAAAATATGTTAATCAAAGCTCCTCGTGGCTCCCTTCTTCTTCATTGGCTGATTCAGATTCAGAAGAACTGGTTGAGTCTGGGGACTTTGATTGTTCCTCCTCCTTGGATGTGTTCTCCTTCTTGGTTGCTTTCTCTATCTTTGGCTTTGGCTTTGGTATCCTACTAACCTTCGTCACCTATATTTTATATATATTACCCAAATTAAATGAAACATTCCTTTTTATAATTATCTATCAAATCTCTTCTGTGTTACCTTGTCTTGCAGAGTAAATACTTTGGCGTACACTTCATCTGAGGTGAACACTGGCTTGCTCCACAGAGCACTCCTGCGACAAGAGTTTTGTGATAATTAACTCTCTCTCTCTCTCTAATTTTTTAAGACGTTGAAAAGAAAGAGAAAATGAAGCAACACTCACTTTTTCTGCTCAGCTTCATTCTTCTCCAACCAGCTTTTTACTTTCTCTGCTTCCTTTGACACCTTAATAAGAAAAAGAAAAATAAACGCAGTTTTAGCAGTGCTCGCCAACATGTTTCTAAAGAGAGCTCTGTGTGTGTGTGTGTTTTACTTAAGGATGAGCTAAACAACCTCGTCGATTTTTCCTTTCGGAAGCCAAGTTTTGTTCGTCTCCCACTCTTTTATGATCTGCAAATGTGGTTGAAACTCAGCCGGATTGTTTCCTTTTTTTATCAATGAGAAAACTGAAAAGTGCAAAACGTACCTCTTTCACTTCGGTTAGGTATTTTTGAGCGTATTCAACTGCTACTGGTCGTGCTGTAAGCTCCTCTGACCTGTACATATATATTAACAAATGGTTTGTGAGAACATTTTCAGGGAGCTCAGGTTCTATCAAAATATCGGCAGGGAAGAAACCGCAAAGATATGGGACTGCCTATGGCTTTTAGTGAGTCAAGCCGGTCCAGAAACTCAGTGGCATTAGCATCTTCTCCATCCATGTAAAGCCAATCTTGCACCTGAAAGCACACAATACACTCTTCACCGTCAAACGCTTATATTCGTCGTTAGAACCCAATGGCATACATAGTTCAATAGAAAATTGATGCATGCCTCATCAAGCTTCTCAACGAAAGCCTTGCGCTCTTCTTGGGTGGAAACCTTTTCAAATTCGGGTGTTTCTAGCTGGACAATGACAAAAATAATACCAAAGCTTTGAGTTTTGAGAAGAATGTTATTAACTAAACAACATAATAGGAATAAGGAAAACGACGATTTTAGCAATAAAAGAACAATAAAGTAGACGAGAGATAGTGATTTGTACCTTCTCTTTGGTAGCATAAACATAAGATTCAAGGTTGTTTTTCAACTCGGCTGTTCTTCTTCTTTCCCTATCTTTCTTGTCTAAGGCTTCTAATTTTATCTTAGCTGCATCAAGAGACTCTTTCGTAAAAGGTGCTCCAGGTCCAACAGTTTTCTCAACTACCTAAAAGTCAAATGTTCACATAAAATTGGTTAGTGATATTGACACACACAAAAGAAGCTTGGAAACAGTAAAGCCAGAATACACACCTTCAGAGGAACCCTGAATGTTCGCTTCTTCAGTTTTTTTTCTGTGCCCAAGTCAACCACAGCTGGTTCTTCTGTGGTTGTATTTGAAGCACTGCTGTTTTCAGCATCAGCTTGTAGCTCTTCTTTGTTTTCTTGTAAATTCTCGTCAGAGGGAGCTCCAGTAGAGGCATTCCCTGTTGTTGAGGTTGTGTTATTATCAACAGTCACGTTCTTCTTAGGAACTTCTACCCATTCTGTGATTTCAATGACAGCGTCTCCCCGATCTAGACTGAGAATCCCACTTCTACTTAAAGAGAAATGCAAATTTGCCTTGATAGGTGCTGATAAATTGCGGGAAGAGTACCTGTCCAGATCAAAAACGTTACATTTACTGGAAAAAGATTGTTTTCTTTAAACGAAAAGCAAGTCATAAGCTCTTACTTCTCAGTTGCATCCGCCAAGCCAGATACAGAATACTGTGCAAACACAGGGGAGGTAATTCCTGGGGGTAGGATATCCTCCGAATCATATGCAAGTGACACATCAAAATCTTTGTCAAGGACAAAGGATCTGAACATCTGTGAGAGAATCAGGTACACAGTATTATTACAAGACAGACAAACATTTTTTAAGCTTCTAAAGATTTTGAATGTAATGAAGTACCTTGCTCGGTAGCTTTTTCATCCGTGGTACGAGTTGTTGCTTTGCGCTCTCATCTTTCTTGACATTTGGACCTTCCAACTCAACTAAGAAACCATAGGGGGAACCATCAACTATACCTAGCCTACGTTTCAATTTGATTCCATCGCTCAAGTTAGCAGCATGTAGTTCTGACCCAAGGACAATAGCCTCATCAGCATCCAAATGCTTGTCTAAATCTTGCTTCCCAATAAATTCCTGGATCGTGCTCTGTAACATAAAAAAAAATATCAAATCAAAAGGACAATTTTGGATGAAGTAGCCGAATTGATTAGCTTCAAGTACATGAATATTTACCTGTAGTTTGGGGACTCTAGTAGCTCCTCCTATTAGCTCCACTGCATATATATCATCAATCTTCAAACCTGAATGCTTGAGCACATCTTTTAAAGGTGTAAGAGATCTCTCCCAAAGATCTTTGCATAGTTCCTCAAACTTCTCACGGGAAATCGTGCTCCTGCAAGAAGACGTAAGTTCAAACTCCACACGCGCATTCACAATAGAACAATCACGATCCAAACTCAAGCATGTGAAATCATTTCAACACTTTTCAGAGAAGGTTAGGTGACCTGGGAAAATGCAAAAAAAAAAAACATTATAGACTTTTATACCTGAAGTCACGATCATCATGGAGAGACTCAACAGATATTGGAGCGGCAGTGTTTGCACTCAGAATTTCCTTCGTACGTTTGACTTGTTTTTTCAGTTTAGCCATTGCTTTAGGGAACTTCCTGACATCAACTCCATTACCGAGCTGTTTATTAAACTCATCTGCAAAGTACTCTACCAAGCGCATCTCCATGCTCTGTCCTCCAAGTCCCGAGTCCCATCTAACATCCTTGACCTGCATTTACATGAATATATACAACAAATAAGCAACAAAAACCAAACTAAAAGAATTACCACAACTAGGCAGAGCTTATGGCACAAAATACAATGTAAAATAAGAGCATTAATGACCAACCTGAAACTGATTGACAGAAACAGTCTTGCCAAATTCCTTCTCATTATAAGCTGAGTAATAGACAAGAGCTGCATAAGTACTACTCGAACCCATGTCATAAAATATAACATGTCTCGACCCATTAGAGAAATCCTTATCAATCCCATACTGCAAAGCCGCACCGGAATGCTCATGAACGAGTGAGAGGACATTAACCCCAGCCAACTGAGAAGCCTGGATCAAACCCCGTCTCTCAGCCTGCCCAAAGTAAGGCGGAACCGAAACAACCATATCCTTAACCGGAGCCTTCGCATGAAACTCAGCCAAGTCTGATCCATACCCCAAGATCATAGCCAACAACTCCTCCACCGAGTAAACAGTTGCACCATCATCAATCTTAATACCAGCTGCACCTCTAGAATCTTCCACGATACCAAACGGCAAGTAAACAGAATCGATAAAATCCTTGACGTGTTTGAAAGGCTTCCCAACCATGTCCCTAAGCTGTGAGTAAACTTTGTTCGGGTAACGAGCAGTGATCCCTGCAGCTTCCTCGCCTAGTAATCTGTCGCCAGAGTGGAATGCTACCAAAGCTGGGGATTTCCTCTTGGACATCTCGTTGATGGCTACAGAGATTGGACTCTGTCCTCGTTTCAGGTTAACTACTGCGACTTTTACCCATTCCGAACCTAGATCCACACTCGAAACCGCTGATTCCGATGGAAGAAGGAGTAACGAGAGAAATGAGAAGAACACTACTAACACTGTAAACATCTTCCCCATGCTCCGATCGTTGACGAACACACCGAGAATAGAGCCGAAGTTACTCTACAAGACAAGAACAAACCGCAGCATTAGAACTCGATTACAACTTCATATAATCAGCTCCATAAAAGCCTAGCACAGCCATAACTGAGTGAAAAACTACTTAAGGCACATGGAATCGGAGACGAAACGTTGAGATTGAGCAATGTTTATCAGTAAACAAACAGGAACATTCGTAGAAGTTTCTAATGCAGGAAGAGAGATAGTACATCGAGTTGAATCTAAGAAAGTTCGATGAAAGCATTAGTGTGAAATGAATGAGAGATACGTACCAGTTTCCGAGCTCCGATCGCATTCTCCGGGGAAAAATCGATCTGGAGATTCAAAGTTTCCCGTCTGGTTCTCGAGAAAACTCGAAGGAAAGAAAAGTAACCAAACGGAGAGGAGAGTGCATATATATTAACGGAAAAGAGAGTTATTAAAGGTGATTTATTAAGAAAATGCTGAGATGGAACTGTGATTAAGAGATATCACCAACCGAAATATTCCACGTGTTAAATTTAACACGTGTTGAGATGTGAGACGCTTAGTGTGTTGGTGATTACGCTTGAGGGTAGCGTGGTAGTTCTACTAGAAGTCTGGACTCTGGAGTGTTGTTTGGCCAGGTGTAAACCTCTGGCTCAACGAGAGGGTCTAACGAACAGATTTGAACCTGATAATATATTGAGCCGTTGTTGGTATTGTTTAGTTAAATAGGGGGTCTTGACTCTTGAGATGGGACAAAAAAAATTTAGTTCCAATTTTGTTTTTCTTTTTTCTTTTGTGTTGGATTTCAAAATGAAATACAAACAAAAAATGTAAAGAATCAGATGAAATAACTTTATTTTACACTTGAGAAATCTAAGGAACAGGACAAAACGAAAACAATCTGTTTAGGACCAAAAAAAAGGAAACTAGATTTAAGGTAATATAATATGATAAAATACAGGACGGGGAGATAGTTTAGGTGGTGTTTCAGAGTCGGAAAGAAACAAAGAGAGAGGTGGGTGTTATGTATGCCTATTAGAAAGAAGTAACTATAAACACTTGAAGCAGCAAGTAGCTAAGTGTGAAGCTCCTATACCACTCTCCTCTACATGTGTTGATCAGTCTCCTTACAATGGCTGAAACAAAACAACACTTGTTATAAAACCATGTAGATTCTTATGATTGTATTGTTACTATTTTCTTTCAAAGTTTCACCTACCTGGTTACAGTAACCTGCACTGATGATGCAGCGGAACCATATATACTAGTCTGGGAAAACTTCGTCGCGCTCATTATCAGCTGAAGACAAATGTCCATGTCTAGTGATATTGTTGTTGTGGACCTCTTCTGGTATGTTGTCTTCTTCTTCATCTTCCTTCGATGTTTTGTCGTAAGAAAAGGGTCTCTGACAAATGCAAGCCTGCGGGTACTCATGGAACTCACCCCGTCCTGGCTTGAACTCATCAGGATCACCCATGAAGCCTCGCTGACAAGATTTAACTTTCTTGGCGAAAGTGTGCCACTCCATCTTTTCACGGTCCATGAACAAAGCACTAAGCTTCTTTGCATTCGGCCTGATGGTCCTCTTATGCCCCATGTACCTCCTGCAATCACAAAGTGATCAATCCCATGTCTGATGGGGACAAATAGTGGAAACAAGTAGAAACGCTTTGTTTACCTTCGGCCTGCAAGAATCTTGGCCATGTTTCCATTATTGTTAGTGATAAAGACATCACTTTCGTCGCTGACAATGTAGTCAATGGCGGCAAGGCGCGAAGAAAAGGGAAGCAAAGGCTTGAGCTCATCATTGGCAAGCATTTCCTTGGTGTAGAAGTTTGGGAACAGCTCTCTGAGTGGACTCAGTGTCTTCTCACCACCATATATCTCTCCAGACGCAACGTAGATGTACGTGTCATTAGCGAAACCGAGAGCGCGCAGCATTAAGCCCACTTCGTGAGGGGTAAGAGGGCATTTCCCACGCTTTCTTTCCTCCAGAGGGTCCAGATCCTGCAGTAATTATTGCTTAGTGAGATATGGCAAGTTCAAACCAGCTTGAACACAAGTATAAGAGATTTGTGAACTCACAGGTAAAGTGTCCCATCGTTTTCGTATTTCTGCAAGCTCAGCTCGCTCTTTTTCACCACCGCCGAAGTCACAACCAGAAAAGGCTAGCATGTCAGGCTCAAACCTGCAGTTTACCGATGTAAATGACATGAAGATGCAGACGTCATGCTTGAGCAAAAAAAAAACAGAGAAATAATACCTCAAGTGGACAGCAATAAAACGTTTGGCCATCTTTCTCATCCTCTTGACCACTTTCATTCCAACTGATTGTATACGCTTTGTGAATCTTAAGGCATGGTAGTTGACCCTGCAACGCAACTTCTGCATGTCTTCGTCTAGATCATTTGCTAGCCTGTAGTCGAACTTTGTCAATTGTAGAACCTGCAAGATTTAACAAAACATGAACAAGCTCCTCCCATACAAAACCATAAAACTTTTTGGGACTACAAAAAAGGTATCAGATGATAATAGTAATACAATTTGATTCTTAGGTGTCAGCAGAGTCTTACATGTCTCCTGGAGAGAATTGGCAATACTTGGTCGAGATAGTACTCAGGAGTAGACTTTCGAGGCACACGCATGGTATAAGGAGGTTTCTCCATCGACCTCATGACTCTGTCAGGTACTCTCTTTACTATAGTCACATCTTTTGTGAGGGAAGCGATGAACCAGTTAACATCAAAAATATCATTAAAGTCACTGCACACACACAAAAAAAGAGCATTTTCAGTAAAAAGATTGTGTCACAAACAGATTCAGATGAAGTTACCAAAACATGCAGAAAATTACCTGTCATCTTTCCAATAAGAATGGTGATCCAACTCAGGTACAACTAAAGTAGCATTAAGAATCCGTGCAACAACCACCGCATCTGTTATCTGCTCATAAAGATAACCTTTAGTTTCAAAACATATGACGCGAAAAAATGCTAACTTCGAAAACACAATGAGCAATATAACCATGTATACTTTATTAGGACATAGGATCACTTACTCCTGTTCTTTGCTGGTTCAGACCTCCACTAGCCGCAATCAGCAAATACCCATTAGAACGGTGCTCCTGGACCGCAGCTGCATGCCCAAACCAAGATGTAAAAACAAATGTGAGAAGAAACTTTAACTTACACAACAGATTTTCAACGATAAAAGAAAACAAGAAGTATTAAGCCCAAATTAGCATTTGCAAGGAAGCAAATTGTGCTTTTAACCAATATAAAAAAGAGGGTAGGTAGAGCCAAACTTGCTAGTAGATCGATAAAGTCTCAGAATTTTCCTACTAGAATCCAAGAATCAATTCGGAAAAGCACTAAAAAGTTTCACTTTTCTGACACTTACGTGGGAAGTTCCTTCCTCTTTCACTGCATCCATAGAAGAACTTTGAATATTTCGACTTCCATACATCAATTGGTTCCCTACGGCTCATATCCTGGAAAAAAAAATCCAAATTTTCAAGAATCAGTTAGGACAAAACAGTGAGTACCTCAGTGTAAGCAAGAAACGCTTAAGGGTACCAGTAAGCTCCGTTTGCTTAGTTGCTGAGAGTACCACTCGAGGTGGGAGACAACATGACCGGTGAAGAGTGAGATGACCCCTAAGGTGAAAAGCATGAACCCACAAACCCATGTCCACATTACCGTTCTCTTGGGCTGGCCCGACAAAGATCGCCACTTCCATAACGCGCTCTTGTTTCCGCCGCCGCCGTTGAGCTGAGGCGAGTTCGTCGTTACGAGCCTCGCGCTCGACCTCCACACCTCGGCTAGGCTCATCGATTGAAATGACTTCTCACCACCAGTTTCATCACTGATTTTACCGAAATGCCATTCCCCCGATGCGATGGAGACTCTCGGGGAACCACTGAATCTGGTACAAATCGAGGATTTAGTGGAGTACCCTAATCGGAGGTTAAACAGATCGGAGGGTTTTGAGAAAGCGTGCAAAGAAAATATAAGGGAAAGGATCTCTCTTTTTCTCTCTCTGATAGTTTGAGATTTTTCGAAATGGTGAAGACGGAGAACTAGAAGAGACAGAACAGAACAGGCGTAGCCTTTTTGTCCTAATTTTATTCACCTGAACTTGTTAACTACACAAATCACGATAACCAAATTACAGTAAAAACCAAAATTAACTCTGGTATTAAACCGGTTTCCACGCCACTTGACAGTTGTGATTTGCTTTAAATGCTTGTTGGTTTATTTCAACTACAACAATTACTCTCAACTTTACTTCGACGTCACATTCTGTTAAAAATAGTATGTTCCATGGATCCTTTTTTTAAAAAAAATATTAGGGGTTCCGTGAGCCTCCAATTTGGTTAATAATATTTCAAGTATATTTATTACAACTCTATATAAGATCTATTTTAGATTTAAAATTATTTAATAATACTTCTAGTTCAGTTATTTTTATTAAATCAAAATAAATAAAACTAAATATTTGTAGTAGTTATTTAGGTTTTGGATATTCATTTTAAATACTAATTTATATTTTTGGATCTGAATTTTAAGATTTGTTTCTCATATTTCTAGGTTTTGGATATCCATTCAAATTCGAAGGGTTTGATAGAAAATTTGAGTTATTTGGTTTGATCCGTTTGGATTCAGCTAGAATCTTAGTTACGAATATTCAGTTCTAAAATTTCGAAGTAAGATTTTTTTATACATTTTGATCAAAAAAAAGATTATTTTATATATATAAATATCTAAAGAAATTTAACGGTTAACAAAAAAAACACTTATAAGAATATACAGTAATGTTTTTTTTTTCTTTTTGAAAAAGGGCTTCAGTAATGTTTCTTCTTCCATGTCTTTTTGGAAACACAAGTGAAGAAAAGATCGAAGAAAGCACAGATGTACATGAGAATCTGTAAAATCAGTAGCGAATTGAAAGGTAGTTGTGATGGGGTCACGTGATATAATATCAACCACGTGTCCGCCGCAAGTCCACCGGCAAGTTATGATCACACGATAGTCAAACCAAACGAAAATATGACGAATTTAAACTAAGATATTAAACCGATTTATGCACACCAACTTGGCCTTTTTTAGCATATCAAGCTGGTTTTATTTAGTTCCATGACTGGACCACTGATCAACGTCCTGATATGCAGCTTAATTAATGTGATCACGTTATGTAGCGCATGCAATGATTAATTAAGCTATCAATTAATTAGCATGGGTTATAATTCGTTTTGTCAGAATTTTGGTGACACACTGTCACTAGTCACTACCAAAGAAAAGTCAAAATGTATTTTTTTTATAACAAATAGTCAAATGTCTTAAGAAACAATGAAGAAACAATTTATGAAGAAATTAAAGACAACATAAATTATATTGCCTCTAATTTTTTGGGTTGTGTAATCACAATAACACAACCAAAACGAGAAATCTCTAGAGACCATAAGAAAATTAGCGATTAAATGCGATATATAGGTTGACCTTTCGTATATTCTCTTGCCTCTGATTTTCGGCTAACTTGGTCTTTGGTTTGTGGTAACTGGTAAGTGTTTATCCTGTCGTGCTTTTTCCTTAGATTTGAGTCTTGGAATCTGAGTGGGATTGTGGGTGAGTGCGGTTTCCTATGGGCCTCAGGCGATTTTCAGTTTTTGGTTGTGTGTATTAAGAGTACACAAAATATATATCCTTTTTGTTCATGTAATTTCTTCCTCCATTTTAGTTCTTTAGTGACCACTGCGTTCGGTTTTGGTTGCACAAAGTTGAATCCAAATTTAGATACGGTCTCTTTTCGGGTCGTGTGGTCAGTTCGTGTGATGATTTCAGAAATTCCTTGCCTACCTCTTCTTATTCTCGCTGGTTATGATGATAAATTTTGAAGAAATCTTTTACCACTGGTCGTGGTCTTGGTGAAGTAGTAGCTGTTTTCATTTGTGACGGGGTGTACAAGTGGTGTTCGGTACAATTCCATGGTGATTAGGATGTTATGATACCGTTGAAGTTGTTGTAGGTAGTGCCGCGGTGTTATGCTAAATCATGTTGTCTGAAGTCTTCACCAATTTGGATTATGGTTTTATGTATAGGAGGTACTTCAGGCCCGCCTTAGAGTATTAGGTATGTTTCTATTCGTGTTTGAAGACGGTCCCGTTCTTTCCTTCAAGTTCTGATGATTGGTGTTGAGTTCATCTTAGTTAGGCTCGTCCTTTTGTTCAAATTTGAGTATTTTCAATCATTATCTCTTTGCAGTTAGGATTAGTCCTTTGCCGAAATGTTTATTTGGTTGTTTAATTTAAGTTTTTTTTCCTTTGATCTAGGGTTTGATTGGTGACACGTGGTAAAGTTGATTAAGTTTGAGTTAAGCTTGTAACTCAAAAATGTTACCAATTATGTATTAAATTTATTTTTTTGATTTTAAGTTTGATTTAAGATGTGTTGTAGTTGAGTTACAACTTTGATTTAGACCTTTTATAAAATTGCTAACTCAAAACATAAACCTACATCAACCAAAATCTCATGTTTTAGAAATTGAGTTACAAATTTAATTCATTTTTCTGTTTAAAAAATGAAGAAATCAATAAGCTAAAGTTGAGTTTCTCCATCTTCTTCTTCTTTACGTGTAAAACATATTTTCCTTTTTATGTTTATTAATTTTTGTTTATTCTTTTGGATGAAAATGTCTAATAATGAAAATATTGATGATGTTGATGCTGGTGCTGAAGACGGCGGTGGAACTACACGTCGTAAGGTAAATTTTATAATTGATATGTTAAATTAAAAATGATATGAAGTTATAGTATTTTATTTATTTTAACATAACTATAGAAACAAAAACAAATTTAACTTATTCTTGATATTAGAATAAATATTATTAGTAGTTATTATAATACTTAGAAAATAATAGATACTGAAAATTATTTTTCAAACTTTTTATACTTATTTAAAATAAATTTTATTTTTATTTTTATTTTTATTTATTTAAAAAATAGCTTAATAAATTTTTTACTATTTATCTGTTATATATTCAATTATTTTATTCATAACTCATACTGCAACTTATACATCAAAAATGTTACCAATCATAAGTTTTAATAAAATGATAACTTTTATTTTTACTGCAAAATTTACCACATAAACTTACAAATCATACTGTAATTCAACTCTAATACTACATGTCACTAGTCGGAACCCTAGTTTCAGAAAGAGTTTGTTCCTTCTTATTTATGATTCCGGAGGGATTTAGGTCCTTGCCGGCTCTTGGCTATGGAGGGACAGTGATCCTGCTGGCTTTTGTACTTCATTATTTTGTTAAATTAATCTATGAGAAAAAGAAATATTTACGCTAAGATTTTTAAAAGTTTTAGGACATGTTATCCAAATTATATTGTTTAACACATATTTTTTAAATTGTTTAACATAGTTTTGTACTTCCTATGCTTGGACTTAAATTTTGTAATTGTGTATGTTAATTTTGAATCTTTGCAACATATTTTAATGCAACAATCTTTTCATTAGTAAGTGTTATAAACAGTCTGCGATTAAAAGGTGCATGATTACTTGTACATAACAAACGATATACTAACTAAGAGGTAGTGGTTTAGTGGTAGACGGATTTTGGAGAGCTAAATAACTCGGATTCGAAAGCACCCTACTAGATTTCATTTTGTTGCCATGTGGATATGAGACAATGCTTTAAGTTTCATTTGAATATCTGGAGAAAATGTCTATCAATAAACTACACTTCTTTTTAGAAATAGTTTGAACTTTTCCGTAAACCCGTAATATCTCCATATTAATGAAAAAAATGCTTACAAACACTTAGAAGTTATGTTAACCAAAATGTGCACGTTAATTTTGTAATCTCTGTAACCTAGGCTTGGACTTAAATTTTGCAATTGTGTATGTTAATTTTGAATCTTTGTAACCTATCTTAATGCAGCAATCTTTTCATTAGTAAGTGTTTGCACGATTACTTGTAAGTAGCTAAAGATATGCTAACCATAAGGTGGTGGTTTAGTGGTATGGAGATTTTGTGGAACTAAGCAACTCAGGTTTGAATGCATTCTACTAGATTACATCTTGTGGCCACTTGGATATGAGGCTATGTTTTAGGTTTCATTTAGATATCGAGAAAGAGTGTCCATTCATGGACTGCACTTCTTTTTAGAGATTACTTTGGATCTTTTCATAGATTTAAGATACCTCTAGGTTAATAAAAACTATATATGTTTACAAACACTTTGAAATTACGTCGAGCTAGTTATAGCCTACAACTTATTTGTTAACAACAAAAAAGGTATAAAACTCCTGACGTTTTCTGGATAGTGAGAGTTGAATACGATAGGACTAATCTCAAAATTGATTTAAATAAATGAAGCTAACTGATAAAGTAGTTTATCCTTATTGGTTCACCCTCCCTATCTTCTTCGAGAGGAGAGCTCTTCTGTTAGTTGTCTCATTTCACACGTTACCCTCTTACTGATCCCCGTGGATATGTTCTTCATGCAAACTTTCCCAATAACCAAATATCTCAACTATAACAATCCTTAAGGCCTTGATTCTTCAATAATCGTTAAATAAGGATCGGATGGATATATACATATGAAATTAAAATTTACCTAATTCTGGTCAACAAACTCAATGTTCACCTCAACCATACTCCAACGAACCCAATCCCAATCATCTACTCAAACTCATTGCTTAATTAGCTCATTTTAATCACGAATGTTAATCCATTAATAGCGTGCGCATACTTTTCTTTTGTTGTTGATCAACTTTATGTAGACATGTCAATTCACTAATTTATACCTTTTGTGACTTCATAATTCAGTTAACACATACACAATTATTATAATTTTCTGATATTTTAAACTCTCAACTCATAATCTATATTCTAATTGTTTTTTGCCATCCAGTTAGCGCGATGTTTAACATTGATCACATATCGTCTATGCGATTGGATGTTGAAACATTAATTTTGAAAAAAATTATAGTTAGCTAAAGATTATGAAAAAAAAAACACTTCAATAATAACAATTATAAACTTTTTTTTTTACAACAAGACATTCACAGACTCATATTGACTCTGTAAACCAGATCGGTAACTCCGCATCCATGTGAACGACGAAATACAGTTGTTTCCTAGCACTGCGTGCTAAGCTATCCGCCCGTAGGTTCTCCGTCCGAGGTACATGAACAATACCTGAGTTGAGGAAGTTTTTCCGTAAAAGCTTGATATCTTTCAGATAATTTTCAAATGCAGGCCATTCTCCTGGTTCCGAAACCATCTTCACCAATTGAGAACAATCCGTTACAAAAGTAACTTGAAACTGTCGTAAATTCTTCATACATTCCATTGCCCAAATCAAAGCCTCCACCTCCGAGTGAAGAGGTGAAAGACATGCCCTTACATTCTTTGCTCCTAATAAGGCCTCAAATCCCGGTAATGTACTATACCATCCATGTCCTGAAAAGAGTTCTTTATCTTTCCACGAACCATCTATAAAACACCATCATCATGGAGTTTCTAATGTGGGTCTGGGCTGTACCTGTCGCTCCCTCTGCTGATCAGTAACTACATATGCTTCAACCCAAAGTGATGATTCCAATTCTGCTAATTGAAGTGTTTCCCTTGGATCAATATCCAGATTACTAAACACTTTATTATTTCGGCCTTTTCAAATATACCATAATATCCATGCAAATTGGTGGTCATCCATCTTTAGATTGACTATCCAAAAAAGATGATCTATGTTACCAAAAAAAGAACAAATAGGAAAAATATTGAATAATAATTCTAAGCTATTTTTAGTCAATTAAACATAAATCGGTTTATGTTATTAATTATTTTATGTAATCATCTAAGAAAATAGATAGATGTAAAGAAAATATTTATATTACTTTTAAAATATATTTATTTTGTATTCTGTAAAGTATGTTTTAAAAGGAATAATATTTATTTTTAATATAAAGATTATCTTTGTGAAATTTTTTATGAAATCACATCACATAAAAATTTATTTTTGTTTTCATCTAAAAAAATATAGATATGAAGAAAGTATTTTTATTACTTTGAAAGTATTTGTTTTATATATACACATATTTTCGTTTTTAAATTTGTTTTTAAACTTTATAAATGTTTCCTTTTTATTACATATGTTATTTGGAAAAAGTAAAATGGAAACTAAAAAAATAATTTAAATTCAATATTTTAAGTTCATTAAGGATACCTCTGTAAATAATCATCGTAAGAATTAACGTGAGCGCGACATGTAGAAAACTGACTTCTCAAATAATATTATAGAGATGTGTCACAAAGAGGGCTGGCTTAACATTGTTAGGGACCCTAGGGTAATTTATTTTTTACCTTTTAAGATTTATTTTTTCTTCAATATTTTGAATATATTTTTATTTTAAAATTTTAATAGTAATATTTTGTGATGTAAATAGATATATACAAATTTAAAATATTTTTGGGCCTCTTTTCAATCTTATTTATTAACATTTTAAAAATATATCATTTATAAAAAAATAAAACCCCTTAACTACTAATATACGGGGAGGACACGAGTTTGAACCGAGACGGTCGCACCGATTGTTTCACTGGTCACAAATAGCATGGATGTATATCTAAAGTTAATTAATTTGTGGTATATATATATATATATATTAAATGAATTTTAACGTTAAAACCCATATATATTAAATGAATTTTAACGTTAAAACCCCTCAACTAAGTTTGTTTTGGATAAAAACTCCTAAACTAAGTATTTAACGAAAAAACTCTCAAACTAACTTTATTTAATGAATTAAACTCTAACATATCATAATTACCAATACTACCGATAAATCTTTGGTTTAGCAGATTCTACATAAATAAACATACTTGATGGATTTTACCCTTAAAAATATAAAATAAAAAATCGAAATTTTATAATATTATCTAAAAACCACTGTTCGGGAACACGCTAGGCGCTAGTCGGGTGGTCGGGTTGGGCCTAGCGCCTAAAGAGAAAATCGAGGATTAATCGGAAATTATGCGGGGCGGAATTTTTAGATGGTTTACTATGTTATAAAACATGTTAATCTTTAATTGTGCATAACATTAATACATTTTCATGTTTAAGATTGTATAAAACAGACAAATAGAATATATAAACTTAATATAGTGTAATTTTCATCAAAATTATGAATATAAATGATATTTATAAAATTTTAGATCAGATAAACGAATAAAAATATTATTAAAACTAAAAAAAAAAATAGATTAGTCAATATGTCTCAAGTTCGACATCTCATTTTGTTATTTTTATTTTTTCCTTTAAGAGAATGGCATTTACGTAATTATCATTATCTTCATCATATCCTTAAGTTTTTTACTCCTGCAATTCTTTTATCTTGTCACCATATCTTGCACTTCTACGAATGATTAGACTTGATTCAGGATCATTTAGTCTCGATTTGATCTTTATTGGAGTTGACAAATCAAAATCACAACTTGGTTTTGGTGATTTTAACGATTTATACTACGCGGATTTAGATAATTAATCGCCGATTACTATTAAACTACGGTTTCTGCGGTCAAAACTCGGGTTGCCGGATAATGGCACCGATCATGTCCAACTCGCCATGGAAGCTCACCGCACAACGCGTTCTCGTCCGCTTACTCGCCCAGGCGGGCGAGTTTTAGAACAGAGCTAAAAACTAGTAAGTTAAATTTTGAAAATTATCATTTTTAAATCTTTTTGTAAATATACGACTTTGATGTGTTTTTAACATCAACATTATATATATATAAATTAAAAATGTAAAAATTCAGAAAATATAATAAAAATTATCTACAGATTTATTATTACATTTTTATTAAATAAAATATAATTTTATAAATTATATTTTCTTGTTTATTACATTTTTAATCTTTGGCTTCGATTACCAATTTTGAAGAAAAAAATGACGGGTGAATTTTTTTGTTCCACAAAATTGGTATCAATTAAGTTGAACTTTTTGTCAATTTATGAATACATGGGTCCCACTAAATTTTTTTCTTTTCCTCATATATGAAAAACCTACGAAGAAATAAATATTTTCCTCTTATGAGGAACAAATTGAAACAATAATTAAAGTTCAAAAATATTATAAAATTCCTGATAATTCAAAAAGTGGGCAAGACTAATAAAATATTCACTCACTTAATTTGACCTCATCATGTAAAAAGATAAGAAACAAAAAGGTTTAAACGAACAGAAGAAGAGTTAAAGATCACTGTTTTGTATTTTCTTTTAGTATTTTCGTAGCCAAAACTATCTCTTGCATGTCTTCATATAATTATATTATTATTTTTTTACTTTTCTATGGTTTATAATATTTTTCTTACTTTTCTATGGCACCTTTTAATTATAGATCTTATGTGTCGTAATTAAAAAGATACAAATCTTTTATTGGTGGAATTATAACATATTTTACTTAGAAATTTAACGTGTATCATAAGTTTAAAGCTAATTTATATATTTATTATATTTTTGGATTTTTACATTTTTGATTTATACATATATAATGTTGATGTTAAAAACACATCAAACTCATATATTTACAAAAAAAAAATATTAATTTTGAAAATGTAAGTTACTAATTTTTAGATAATATTATAACATTTTGGATTATTTTGATTTTTTTTTTATTTTTAATGGTAAAACTCTTCGATTATATTTACTTAATGTATACATCCGTAAATAAAGATTCACTGACGGTAATAGTAATTATGAGATGATTTAGTTTAATTCATTAGATAAAACTACTAGGGTTTTTATCCAAAACAATTTCTAGGGATTTTAAGTTAAAAAATCCATATAACGGGGTATTCATTGGAACGGGGTATTCATTGTCCTATTAGAACAAGGAATCAATGAACTTCAAATCTAGTTAATACCTAAACCGGACAGGATTCAGTTGACCTCACCAACCAACTTCCAAGTAGTAAGACGAAATTGTACCCTTACGTCAGAATCTATATAACTCTTTCCCACTTTTCTGTCTCTCTTTCACTTTTCTTCTGAATCGATCTTACCTCTACCTCCATACTACTTCATATTTAAATCAACTTTTAAATAGATTCAGAATCTTTATATCTCACGCAGACAATATCTCTCCGTGGGTTTCGGTAGAACCCATGTCTCATAACCTAATCAATAGAAACATAGCACTCTATGCTGTGTTAATCACGTTCTGTTTCTTGTTCTGTTCTGCCAGAAACATACCGGAGGTATCCACAGCTAAAGCAACTCAAACAATAGACGTCAGCAACGCCACGTGGCATAATTTCGCACGTCTTGTAGATGTCCAGGTAGGCAGCCACGTCAGCGGCGTATCAGAACTCAAAAGATACCTCCACCGTTTCGGCTACGTAAAAGACGACGCGACGGACTTCTCCGACGTGTTCGATGGTCATCTTGAATCCGCGATATCTCTGTACCAACAAAACCTCGGTTTACCGATAACCGGAAGACTCGACACGAGTACCGTCACTCTCATGTCGTCACCGCGTTGCGGCGTTAGCGATACACACATGATCGACACCGGCGTGTACACTACGGCGCGTTATACGTATTTCGGCGGTAAGCCTAAGTGGAACCGCGACACGCTAACATACGCCTTCTCGGAAATACACAAACTCGATTACTTGAACTCCGACGACGTTAAAAAAGCTTTCCGACGATCTTTTGGTCGGTGGGCGAGCGTGATTCCGGTGACTTTCGAGGAGACTGATGATTACTCCTCGGCGGATTTAAAGATCGGATTTTTCTCCGGCGATCACGGTGACGGGCAGCCGTTTGACGGTGTTCTCGGAACCTTAGCTCACGCCTTTGCGCCGGAGAACGGGAGGCTTCACCTTGACGCGGCGGAGACATGGGTCGTTGACGATGACTTCAAGGGTAAAGGATCGACGGTGGCGGTTGATTTGGAGTCGGTGGCGACTCACGAGATTGGTCACTTGCTGGGGTTAGGACATAGCTCGCAGGAGTCGGCGGTTATGTATCCGAGTGTCCGGCCGAGGACAAAGAAAGTTGACCTTACGGTTGATGACGTGGCGGGTATACTGAAGTTGTATGGGGCGAATCCAAGATTACGGTTGGATTCTCTGACGCAGTCGGAAGATTCTCTACAAAACGGCGCTGTATCAGGGAGATTCTTGTCGGGGAATTTTACCGGTTATGTTCTGCTGGTTGTGCTGATTCTGTTCCTATAGGTTTTCAGGAAAATATAGTCTGAAAAAGCAAATTGTATAAATATAAAAAGGTGTAGGGGAAAGGGATGGATATAGTGGAAAATGATATTTTCCATGGTCTATAGGATTATTATTCTTTGGTTTATTAATTACTTTGGGTTAATGTACATCATTATCTTAAAAATTGAAAGATGAAGATGTTTAACATCATCGGTGTCCCATTGCTAATGACGCTGCATAGATGAGGTTGATCAGTTATATTTTTGTTCCAAGTAGATCTTTATTTTCAATCAGCTAATTAAATACATATAATTATCTCCATATTTACTTGTTTTCTCTTAAATAAAAAATAATTAATTGCTGAAATAGTGTAAGAGCAGAATATTGCTTAATATTTTTGGCAAAGTATGAACGAATCATACAAACTTATTTTAACAATTTATATATTACCAAAGTATTGGTGGTTTAGTAATGGTGTAAAAAAATCAGTTTTTTTTTGTATTTCAGATATAAATTAAACTAGGTTTTGACCTGTGCGCCCGCACGGGTGTATATTTTACATAATTATATATTTTTGTTAGTTGTAGACTTGTAGGTTAATGTTTCACTAGGTGTTTTCCTGCACCATATGCAGTGATAAATTTTTTAAAAGTTAAATTATATTTAAAATGAAATTTATTAATATTATATATTTTATTATTTTTGACTAATATTTAATATAAAGTTGATTATTTAAGCATAAAATTAAGAAAAAAATAATTTTGTTTATTTTAAATTACATTTAATAATATATATGTAATATATTTAAAATTCGAATCTTAGATAAATTTTTTAATGCATATTTCAATATATTTATTTTAGTGATGATTTATGAATTATTGTCATATTTTAAGAAGTTTAACAAAATATAAATCAACATTAAATGTAATGTATTAGTTATTGTCATATTCTATAAAGTATACCAAAAATATATGTTAGTAATAAATGTGATTGTCCATGTCATATTAACTATAAGCATTGTCATCAATCTTGTTAGCCTTGTCATCATTTTTTTTTGTAAAAATGATTGTAGATAAGACATGTGGCAAAATCACTTCGCAAATATAGTCTAGGGGATTAGTTATTGTCATATTCTATAAAGTATACCAAAAATATATGTTAGTAATAAATGTGATTGTCCATGTCATATTAACTATAAGCATTGTCATCAATCTTGTTAGCCTTGTCATCATTTTTTTTTGTAAAAATGATTGTAGATAAGACATGTGGCAAAATCACTTCGCAAATATAGTCTAGGGGATAGGTTATTGAGTTCTGATATATAGTGTATCTTGTTCATTTTGCTTGGTGTCGAATTTTAAACTATTAGTTGTATTTTTTTCAATTGTACTTTTTTTTACTTTTACTTGGTAAATTAAACAATTAAGTGTAAAATATTAGAGCATTTTGTTTAGATTGGGTGTGTTTTATTAAATTATACTATAAAATTTGTTTGATAAATAATTTTAAAAAATTACATTTGATTGATCTTTTTTTTTTACTTTTACTTGGTAAATTAAACAATTAAGTGTAAAATATTAGAGCATTTTGTTTAGATTGGGTGTGTTTTATTAAATTATACTATAAAATTTGTTTGATAAATAATTTTAAAAAATTACATTTGATTGATCTTAAAAAAATATATATTAACAGCAAAAATGAAAGGATATGGAAAATTAGACCAAAAAAAATTGACAAAAAGTACTGATCTGCATTATTATATTCACAAAGCTCATTTTGATGAATTGAAATAGACAATTTATTTTTATTAAAAATTAGTGGGCTTTAAACATTAATCGAAGCCCATATTTTTTTTTCCGGGAAAAGAAACAGAAATAGGTTTCTTTGTACAACTTTTTAGTTCCCGTTGTTATATAGATCTCTTCCTCGGTGCCGTCCGCCTTCTGGCGATATGTTCCTAATGTCGTCATCTTAGACATGTTGCGGTTTGTGTTTCCTTTGATATGATTTGGAGAATAGATGATGAGATATATATAGTTGTGATAGCAAATGAGATCCCGTTATGTTAATTCGTAGTAATTATATGATAAATTTTGGTAGTTATTATTTAAATGCAGAATCAATGGCAAAATCTTTGTAAAATTATTTAATGTACATTCATTATTTTTTATCTAATAGGGAAAAGAGAATATTTGATCTTTAGAGATAAGCATTACTTGGTTGGCAAGTTTTTTGAAAGATAATTACGTGATTGCGTTAGTTATTTGATCCCTTTTTTAAATGCTGACTGCGTACAATTAGGAAACAATATTCTTTGTTGATTTATTTATAAATAATCGTAAATTTAGGAGTCGTTTTTGGAATATTTTGTAGTATGGAAGGAAAGAAGTTTAATTAGGTACGATTTTATATGCAAAATCTTAGCTAATATGATATTTAAGGAGCATATTATATGCATATACAAAATATACCAAATTGATAAACAATAATAAATATTTGACTTTGGGAACCAAAATCTAAATCATAGAACAACCAAACCGTACCTTTATTATAAAATTAATATACTAAATGTTGGTATGCATAGTCATAAAGAATATTATTCTCTGTTTATATCATCCATATGTAATAGAAAACGTGAATATAATGGTGTAGATACGTTTTGATATGAAAGACATTTTGTAAATATATGTTCAATGGTTTGCAACGGTTTAGCAGATTTTGAAACATTTGGTTATTGATTTTTGTGTTCGGTTAGTAAAATACTAAATTTAACATTGATCTGGGCCATTAACAATTTGTAAGCCCAAAACAATGTTATGGGTGGGTAAGAAAGACGAAAAAAAAAATGTTTGAGGAAAAAAAAAGAAAGCAAAACGACAGAGTTTGATAGCAGTGACATAGGGATGTAATTTTTGTGCAACTCTAAAGGGTAATTACTATATCTACTTCTACCTTAATAGTTTAGATTTGGTAAGAAGTGTTGATTAATTTTATGAAAGATTTTGAACCTAAAATCAATTCTTCCAATGGTGTGGGAATTTCCATAACTTTAAGATAGTTAGAATAACATTTTTCTTCATATTCTTTTAAAAAAAATTATGATAATAAAAAGAAAAAGCTTTGTATAAATTTAACAAACTATCCTAAAATTTTAAGTTAAAAATTATTAGTTTTGTGAAAGATTATGGACTTAAGATCCAAAAAAATTATGATAATAATAAAAAAAAGTTTGTATAAATTTAACGACCTATCCAAAATCTTTAAATTAAAAAAAAAGTTATACTAGTTATGGAATATCATCAGCCCATACGAAGATAAATTACTCAAAATTTTAAATGGAACACAAGAAAAAGAAGTTATCCTGTTTTTGATGGTTTAAAGTCGAACCAGACCGGTTTCTAAGATTTAAAAATCGAACGGTTTATTACCCAAACCTATTTAAGTCTTCGTTATATTCAGGCGCTCGTCTCTTCGAAAACCTCATAAACCCTAGCAATGTCCGGGGCCTTCTTCTACGACGCAGACAGCGACGAAGAGCTCGAGTTCCTCAACCACGAAGAAAACAGTAGCGGGGAAGACAAAGCAGAAGAACGTAAAGGTCAAGCAGAAGCTGAAGAAGACGAAGATGGCGAAGAAGGTGAGAAGCCTAGAGGAGGTAAAAGAAGCACTGACGCAGAGTCTCCGTGGGACGCCCGCCGTCACACAACCTCTATCGATGAGAAGATCTCCAAAGCCATGAAGCATCGTCCACTTCCCATCTCCACAGAGGAGGAGGAAGAAGATGTCTCCGATGCTCAACACGGCAAACAAGTAAAGATTCTAACTTTTAATCTCAAATTTCGAACTTGGAAACTAAAGGTGTGAACTTTAACTTGTGAAGGAAGAGGAAGACACAGCTGAGCTCAAAGCAGAGGATGCTGCAACCAAGCCGTTTTTCTCAACTGTGGATGGAGTTTCGTTTCATGCTGATTCGTTCATAAAGCTCAATCTCCCTCGTCCGTTGATTCAAGCTTGTAAAACTCTTGGATACAAGAAACCTACACCTATTCAGGTTCGATTCTATCCACCCACTGAGTTTCACTCAGTTACTATCTCGAGTTTTGATCTGAACCGCTAGTGTTGCAAATTGCAGGCAGCGTGTATCCCTTTAGCAATGATGGGGCGTGATCTTTGTGCCAGTGCCATCACTGGATCAGGGAAGGTGAGCCACTAATAGTTCCAGGGTTCTGTTAAGAAGTGTGGTGTTTTGGTTATTCTGATTTTAATTTCTCTTTGTATAATAGTAGACTGCTGCATTCGCTTTACCTACTCTTGAGAGGTTGCTGCACCGTCCCAAACGGGTCTTTGCTACTAGAGTTCTTATTCTCACTCCAACCCGGGAGTTGGCTGTACAGTAAGTCCGCAACGATAGCAAACCTTTACCATCTTTTGATTCCTGTTTCCTGAAAAGCTGTTTTGTATTTTTGGAATGTGTTAACAGGATTCACAGTATGATTCAGAAGCTTGCGCAGTATACTGATATCAAATGTGGATTGATTGTAGGAGGGCTTTCTGTGAGGGTATGGATCTTATCTGTCTCTAATGTTTAATTCCTCTCTTAGAAACGTCTCTTACAATGGAATGGTAGCATGCTTTGCTAAATCTTTCGTGTTTCTTGTGTTAGGAGCAAGAGGTGGTTCTGAGGTCAATGCCAGATATTGTTGTGGCGACTCCTGGACGTATGATAGATCATTTGCGCAATTCTATGTCTGTGGATTTGGATCATCTTTCGGTTTTAATTCTCGATGAGGCAGATCGCCTCCTACAGACTGGGTTTGCCACTGAAATACAAGAGCTGGTATCTATCCTTTTTTCATTACATTCTGATGCTTGTTGATATGTTTGGTTCCTGTGTACATATAATGATACTGAGCTCTAGTGAATTCGTCTCGCCGTTGCTAGTTTCTAGTCCGCAGAATTGAGCATTAAATAATTAAACTTGGCAGGAGAAGTTTATGTTAAGCTTTTCATTGCAGGTTCGCTTATGTCCCAAGAGAAGGCAAACAATGCTCTTCTCAGCGACTATGACTGAAGAGGTTAAAGAGCTTGTCAAACTCTCCTTGAACAAACCGTTGCGTCTCTCAGCCGATCCATCTGCTAGAAGGCCTCCAGGCCTGACTGAAGAGTATGTCAGCTTCTACTTTATCATTTCCAGCCTCCTTAATAGTTAGATTATAATTTTGAGTATATATCTTTTATGCCTAACTCGTTATCTGGTAACTGTAGGGTGGTGAGAGTACGCAGGACGCGTGAGGCAAATCAGGAAGCTGTTCTTCTTTCATTATGCACAAGAACTTTTAAATCAAAAGTCATCATCTTTAGGTTAGAGACTTCACTAGAAATGTGATGCCTTTAATAGTTTAAGTTTTTTTTTTTTTTTTTTTTTTTGCATTTCACTTAGATATTTGTTTTTTTTTTCTTCTTGTGCCAGTGGAACAAAACAGGCTGCACATAGACTGAAAATTCTATTTGGACTCACTGGCCTCAAAGCAGCTGAGCTTCATGGAAACCTAACACAAGCACAACGTCTTGATGTAAGAAACTTGGACTCATCAGCTTATCCCTCTGTTTCGTTATTTGCAAGAGCAGACTTAAATCGTATCGTTTTGCAGTCTTTGGAACTTTTCAGAAAGCAAGAAGTTGATTTTCTCATTGCTACAGATGTGGCTGCTCGAGTAAGTATAAGAAACAGATGCCATACTTTCCAGATGATCCCACATTGCTCTGTTATTTTTACTTCTTGAACACTTTTGTTTGATCAATCCAGGGGCTTGACATTATTGGTGTCCAAACAGTTATAAACTATGCATGTCCTCGGGAAATAGACAGGTAAAATACAATTTATAATTGTTTGACAAAAAAAAAAAATACAATTTATAATCAAATTAAAATATTTAAAGGTATCATCAGCTTTATATTCTTAACTGATGTGAGGATAATATTTTTGTTCCTTTTGATGTTGCAGTTATGTTCACAGAGTTGGTAGAACAGCTAGGGCTGGAAGGGAAGGTTACGCTGTAACGTTTGTGACTGACAATGACCGATCCCTTTTGAAAGTCATTGTAAGCGAATGTTACTATTGCACATTGTCATTATTGCTTTAGTTTTGTCAGTTAAACTGATATTTTTTGTTTCTTGGGTTACAAGGCAAAGAAGGTTGGTTCAAAGTTGAAAAGCCGAATCATTCCAGAGCAGTCAGTAGTCAAGTGGTCTCAGATAATCGATGAAATGGAAGATCAATACTCTACTGTTATTCGAGAAGAGAGGTTTCATTTCACATCCATCAAAGTATTACGTTATTCATTGATCTGTTTAGTCCTGGTTTTGAGGTGTTTTACTCGGTTGCAGGGAAGAGAGAGCTCTAAGGAAAGCTGAATTGGAATTTGCAAAGGTATGCATGCAGCTTTGGGTCCTTGAACTTTTTATTGACTTGATTTCTCATTGGTGGTGGTTATGGTTTTATTTCTGCAGGCAGAGAACATGATTGAGCATAGAGATGAAATATATGCGCGGCCAAAAAGGACTTGGTTCATGACTGAGAAGGAGAAGAAGCTCGTGGCCAAAGCTGAGAAGGTGTCCTTTTTTTATTACTGCGTTCTCTTTCATCTAAACGTTAAAGTGAATATTTTCTGAGGTGATTTTTGTCGGAATCACTCTGTCTGAACAGGATTCTGCGGGGAACCCTTCTGGAAACGAACTAATTAGTGCTGATACAGCAGAGGACCTCAAGATGAAGGAGAAGAGAAAACGCGAACGCGAGGTCCCTTTATCATTTCTTGTTTAGTGTTGGTATTCTCATTGTCTTCTTCTTACTAGAGAACTTACAAGTCTCTTGATGATGCAAGTGCAGAAGAATCTCCCGAGGAAAAAACGTAGAAAGCTTGAAGCTGCCAGAGAGATGCTAGAGGATAACGAAGGAGATGAGGACGACGAAGAAGAAGATGGTGAAGACCAAAAACGAGGAAGATCGAGAGTAAGTATTTCAGTGACACTGTAATATGATGAAACATTGTGTTGATTTTTAAACGTGTTTGTTTTCAGGGGAAAGACAAGAAGAAGAAGCAAGAACCGGATAAGAAAGGACTGACACTAGTGGATCTTGGTTACAGGCGAGCAAAGGCGGTAAAGGCAAAACAGAGAGCAATTGATTCCGATAAGATGGAGAGACCTACTCCAAACAAGAAACAAAACCTAAACCGGAGTAAACCAAGAACAACACAGCCTCGAAATGAAGGGATGAAAGATCTTTTCAAGAGCGATACGAGCGAGAAGAAAGAAGGTAGAGGCGGCGCCGCGGCTGCAGCAAAACCTAAGGGGAAGTCGAAGAACTCTTTCAAGAGCAAAGGCCGGTAAGTAAAACGTTACTTTTAATAGCCAATTCTTATATTCAAAATCATGAAATTTTAAGGTAAATATTAAGATGAGTTTTTTTCTTTCTCATGCAGATATAAACGTAGGTAAGAAGAAAACTTCGTCTTGGAAGATGGTCAAAGGATGAAGGGTTAACACAATTTTTATTTTTATTGTAATATCATGAGAATGGGACGTTAAAGATTTTGTTCATACGATAGTGGCGATCGTTATCCATTGTTGTTGCCCATGTCTAGCTAAATCCTATCAGCACTCCAACACCATTAAGGGCTTTAAATGAACCATGTTGTGTAGCATGAATGTGATGAGTTTTTGAACATGCATGTCTCTGTATGACACATTGACACGCTCCGAAAATAAAAAGGACAATCACCTTTTTTTTTTTTTTTTTTTCCGTCAAGGAAGATTCATTGACAATATATAGTTGAACAACCATAATAATTCAGACATACAAAACACCAGACAGGTCAAGAAGGTCACCTTCTCGAAAAAAACTCCAAAAGATCCTATAAACAAAAAGGATCAAGAGAGATAACGCAACTAGACAGCTAATTAGAGGTTTCTGCTTTCATTAACAAAGAGTTCGAATAGCCAATCCGGATGTCCTCTGGCTACGTACGAATTTACCAATCCAAGCTTGGTAACACTTTGAGCAATGAAATATGCACCTCTATTGGCTTCTCTAGTGACCACCTCCAACTTCCATTCTTCTATCCCTTCTAATTCCCTTCCAATGCACCCGCTTTGAAATAGGAAGGAAGGCCAAGCTTCAGGTCGCATTGCTGCTCCAAAGAGTTCACTAAAATCTCCTGCAAAGGTTACTCTTGTCTGTCTTTGGCTTCTCATGCTTTCTATAGCCCACAAGACGACAGTCAACTTTGCTTCTTCCTTGTTCCTGCAACCAGAAAATGCTCTTCTACTATGGCATAAGACTACACCTCTCACGTTTCTTAAAACCCATCCTCCTCCGACAAGACCATTTGATCTATCATACTCAACTCCTATATTGCACTTATTCCAACCCTGTTCTGGAGGAGTCCAATTTTTTTTAGTGGTTATCTTGATTGGATTTTCTTTTCTTTGCCATTCTTCCTCCACCGTCTGAGCTGCAAACCACTCATCCGCGTCTTGCGTTGCTTTTTGGACTAGGTCAATCGCACTGAGGCATCTACCTCGGAAGTTAACTTCATTCCTCCTTTTCCAGAGGTGCCATAAAATCCAGGGCCACTTTCTTTTCCGATCAGCGTCCACCCTCCTGTTATCGTTCAAGGCGAGCAAGGAGTTGAAGTTTGCATATACAGAGTCTGGGTCATAACCTCCTCGCGGGTGAGGAATATTTGAGTTGGCCCAGACCAGCCTTGCAAAGCTACAATCAAAAAGCAAGTGATTTATTGATTCCTCTTCTGCTCCACAGGTTTGACATCTCTTGTCAATCTTCATTCCTCTCTTGGTGATCAAGTCAGCTGTGGGGAGAGCATCACTAATCGATTTCCAGATGAAGACTTTTATTTTTGGAACCGTTTGTAGCTTCCACGTTCTTTCTTTCAACACATTAAGTGAGGGCATCATGCTGATTTCGGGTAAATTAGTCTCTGTTTTTTCTTTTGAAGCAAGCCAATATGCCGACTTAACCGTAAATAGACCGCTTTTATTGAATTTCCAGGAGAAGAAGTCTGCTCTATCTGCTACCGGTTGATTCTGCAACAAGAGCTGTACATCACCCGGAACGAAAATCTCCGAGAGACGCAGTACATTCCACCTTTTTGTTACCGGATCAATGAGTGAGCTTGCCATTAAGTTGACGTCGACGGTTAAGTTTTTTATCCATGGAGCTCTCATTCCCTCCACTGGATCAGCAACCCATTTGTGAAGCCAAACTCGCGTGTTCTCTCCATTTCCCACTCTGCGCTGCAGTCCTTTTTGCAACAGATCTCTTCCAAACAGCAAGCTCCTCCACGCGTATGATGGTCTCTCCCCCAGAGCCGCTGATAGGAACTCTCCATCA
>NC_027748.1:15604921-15612026 GCF_000695525.1 Brassica oleracea var. oleracea
CGCGCGAAGGGCGGTTTTCTGGAGGCGCGTACGGCTTCGTACAGGATCCGATCGTGACGCGGTTGGTGTCTACGGCTTCGTCTCGACGAGAGGAACACGATGATGGGCTTGGATGCACGAGATTCGCAACGGTTAAGAAGTTATGGTCGATTTACTAAAACGGCCGAAACTAAACTCAAAAATATGGCGGTTTCCGGTTACCTTTGGTTGCGGATGATGGTGGTGGCGAGCTCAACGGTCTGGCGTGTGGTGGCTCCGGCGACGAGCTCAGGTGAGCTTTCTCTCTTCTTCTTCTTCTCTCTCTCTTTCTCTCTCTCTCTCTCTCTTAATTTCTTTCTTTCTTTCTTTCTTTCTCCTTTAAAGAAAAACAAAATGGTCTTTGGGGATAGTTTGGGGTTGGGGTCATTACAATAATAGTCCGCGCGTTGCGCGGTATGTGATTATTAGTTTCGTTATTTTTAATAAAAAAGACGTTAAATCTGTTTAATCTGGATATTGGTTTGGTTTTAAGTTTTTTTTTTTAGTTTTTAATCTTCTAAAATATAAATGTTATTTTAAATTAATATTCATTTTAGTTTATTCGGTTAAAATATTTGACTTTTTGGTTTTTTCCCGTAAAAACTAAAAATTAATATTATTTGTTTATTTTCATGTTATGAATTTTAGATAGTCATCGTGTTGAACCAATAGTTTCATATTATAGTTTCTAAACAGATAATAGTTTATGAAAAAGAAAAGAAAATTATTAAGACAAATCATTTCACTACAATTTGGTCGGTAGTGAAAGAAACATTAATAAAAAATATTTCAACTTTCAAAAAAATTAGATACTTCAGTTGTGGTGAATACTTAGTTAGAAGGTGCTCACATCAAGATGCACATGTATGTGTATGTAAAAAATAAATAAAAATAGTTGATAAATAGATAAAGATATTGTTAATTAATACTATTAAATGACATTTTTGTTCAAAATAATACATGAAAGATAAAATTAAAATTAATTTAAAGCAAAAAAGACCATGACATAAGTCATTTTTTCATATAAAGAAAATAAAATTGTATCCGTAAATAGGGGTGGGCACAGATCGAATATCTGGGTATTTGTAAGCATTTGTGTCGATTCGATCTTTAGCCACCTATATATTCAGTGACTCGGATATCCGAAATATTTTAGAATTTTAAAGAATATTCGATTTAATCCGTAAATAAAATAAAATTTTAAAAATAATTGAAAATTTTAATAATAAAATTTTATTACAAAAATAAAACATTACTTAACTTTTTAAATTCTAGTACCTAATATAATAAATCTAATTCATAAAAATATTGTAAAACTGATATAAAGTATAATATATATAACGTATATATATATATATATATAATTCTTTTCATATATGTATATATAGGAATATAACAGATTGAATTAAATATATGTTCCTAAAAATATTGGTATTTGTGATTTGCTTCTTTTTTGGATATTGTATTTTAGTATTTGATTTGTTTCATAGAGTTATGGATATCCAGATTTTTTGGTTCAAATCAAAACGAATAACGAATCGAATCAAAATTTATGAATATGTTGCTCAACTTTATCCGTAAACAATAAAAATAATATATATATAGTTTGACTTTTGATTCGTTATCTATTTTTATTCGAACCGAAAAATCTAGAGTTTTATTGGGAACCATGTATTGGGAACCATGTATTGGGAATCATGTATGTGAGTTTTATATTAAAAAAAGCACAAAGTACATAGTGTGAACACATTTATGAATATAGTGTGACGCGTTAGCATACTTATTATCAAATCATTGTGAGACTGCCACATGTCTATTATTGTGTTAATGCATTTATTACAATGCTTTTCTTTTAATATATAAGAGATTTACATGCGATGATTAAACAATGGGGAAAGTTCTTAGGTTCTATTTTCAAAAAAAATTCAGAGGTTCGGATATAACCAAAACCGGAGACAAAGAAAGCAGTGGCCTGAAAAAATGATAGAAATGTAACCACTGGCGGACCCATGTTAAGAAATATGGTGTCATTTGACACCACAAAAATGTAAATCGAACTTTTCAAGCTGTAATTGTTAAATGACACTAGCTTTTGAAAGCTTGTCTCTGAACCCACAAATCTGGGATCACATACCTTCAATGTCACTTTTTCTTAATATTTTTGTATAAAAAGTTTTCTGGATTCGTCTCTGAATGTAACCACGTGTGACCATTAATATATAACACCATATAATGCACATCATCCTAGTATGTATACTCCCACTTTTGACCCAAAAAAGAAGTATGTATACTCCCACCATCACTTCCTTTGAATTCACTCTGCAACAAAAACAGTCACACGTTGTTTTTTAGAATGTACTAGTATTAAAGCATGGGAATATTTTTCCTTTCAAACAAACAAAATTTTAGTATAATATGAGAAAAATGCCTAAAACCATTAGACAATTTTGAATAATTTTTTCATATTTAACGCACAGAATCTACTTTCGACATATACTCATTTGTTTTATATACTCATCTCTTTACCTCATTTCGTCAGTTTCATATGACGAAACTTACATGTACAAAATAACTCTGATTAACCACGACATATAAGATTAGATTAGTTAAAAAAAAATTGATCTTTAATTAGTCCACTGGATACAAATACTATTTTGAAGCTTTCCTTTTTTCTATGTCTTGTTTAACTTGTGGTCTTCCTAATTATTAACCTACAATTTATGGCTTCTTTGTCTTATTACATTTAGTATCAAAATATTCACTATTTTCAAAAGTGTCAGACATTTTTCTGTAAAACCTTTTGTACAATACGAAAACAATTAAACAATTAAGCTAATACGTCCTTACCTGAATAAATTTCTGAATTTGGTGCCCAAAAATGGGAAAGAGCACAAAAGACAACTGTGGTCAAGGAAATTTCACGTCTTGGAAATTCTAGAAATATATAAGAACAGGAGAAAAAAAGTTTGTGAAGGAAGGAAAAGGATGGTGGTTCGTGGGTTATGGTGGAAAAGAAACTGTTTCTTTTTGTTTGTTTTCAAAACATTATTTTGTTTTAGTTGTTTTTTCTTAATTTTGATAATATGAATTATGTGGCAAATTTTAATTGGTCATATGACTTGTACTTTAGTATATAAAGAATGTGTATTTCTTAAAAATATCACGTAACTCTACTAGTACGTTTTCTTTTAAATTTTGTTTTTCTAGCTTTTTAATGGGTTCATTCGATCTAAGGTCAAGGTGAACCTATACATTCACCAATCAATAATAGTTTGTCATTCTGTGTTCGAAAAAAAGAAACAAAATAATAATAACTTGCTAAGTTATATTATTTTTTAAAATAAAAAGATAAAAATAAATAAAAAATAGTAGGAACTGCCAAATTTTTTTTTAAAACATTGTTAATGCCGTCAACAAAACACTAATCATAAATTCTAAACACTAAATCCTAAATCCTTGGAAAAAACCTTAAACTCGTAACAAATAATTGTTCCCCTGTATTTTTGAAATAGAAATTTTAATGGAAACAACAATTTGTAACTAACCTATTTGTGATACTTTGATGAATGGCTAGCCTGTTACAGATGATAGTCACAATAGTTTTGAAAAAAAAAACATATATACGTGAAGATATTTTTTGTGTAATGATTTATTGTACTTGTCTTGTGGTTGTATTAGGCTGTTCATCTTCATCTCATGAGTTCGACGCGTCACCTGTGTGAAATTTTATGTGTGGGGTTAAATGGTCCAGTGTCCAAGGGTCCATACGCTCAAAAGGCCAAAACGCCCAAAATACTGACAGTTGGGGTGGCTTATTTAGGCTATCTGAACTGACTTTAATTTTAATTCTTATCTAAAAATATCATTTGATTAGTCCATCGTCAAAAATGCTTTGCTACAAAAAGATTTTTTTTAGCAAGTTTTAAAATTATCAGTTGTGTTTTATATCAGTTTTCAAAGCAATAGCTAAAAGATTAGAAAAATCTGACAATAAAAAATTATTATTATTTTTGTTTGAATGAATGTAAAATTTTATTCAAACAAAAACACTGTTACATCAAGTGCCACTATTATCCCTACTATATAAAAATAACTATTTTCAAATCTTCTTACACTGTCCACATATGATGAAATATTCCTAGCCAATCATTTGTCTATGTCATCAAGGATTCTTGGGCCATGAATCTGTGTTTTCATTTGGGCTGTGTTTACATGTATTAAACTACTTGAATCCAACCCATCTCGCCATTTCTGAAGCGTGACTCTTCCCCGACTATTCATCTTCGTCATTACTGATCAATTTCTCATCACCAAACACTTCTCCGTTACAGTAATCCCTCTTCATTAGTATATTATGCTCTTTAATCTTGCTTTAATGGTTTCATTCCACCTTCCCCTTTCTCTCTTTCTATATAAAGGGCTCCATCTCATCGTTATCTCAGCCCTAATTGAAACTCTGCAGAAACAGCTACATTTACCGGCATGAAATCCACTGGATACTCTCCCCTCTCCACCGGCAAGTCTTCCGTCGCTGTTTCTCTCTCCAATTGAAAATGACGGGCTCAAAGAAGGACGAGGAGGACCATCTTAAAAGAAGGAGGAGATGAAGAATCTACTCCTCCGTGATGATGACAGCCCGAGAAGTAGAAAAAAAAATATTTCGATCCAACTTCTTTTGATATGTTTTCTACTGTTTCATCTGATCAAATTTCAGTTAAGTTTCAAATTTTGTGTTAAATTGTGGTGACAAAATATGATTTCGGGTTTTGAACCTATCCTCCAAAATAAGTTAAGAGGCTACACGATGGGTTATAAAGTTTCTGATTTTAGCATTGGCCATTTTAATTATGTCGAGTTCTAACCATTTTTTGTCTTCTCAGTTTTCAAGATCATTTACTTGGATGGATATGGACCTCCACCTAGACGTTTCCAACCAAACACTCGAGCAAGTTGAGTGATGAAGAGCTTACCTACTTACAAAAATATTTTTCTCAAGCCTTACCATTTCATTTCATCCTTGGTAATTTGCTTTCCCTATTTTTTACTCATCTTCCTCGCCACTTTGTGTCTTCTCTATAGTTAAGCTTCAGGGAGAGTTGTGCATAAGCATCTTGAAGAATTCATGAGAGAGTGAGGTAACTTGCTCAAACGAGTTCTTTTCACAAAAATAAATCAGTTCATGAGTAGGTTTATAGAATGGGAAGAGCTAAGATCATGAAATGGTTCTAATGGTTATACAAGTTGCAATATTTCAATATTTGTGTTTAAATTTCTGTCTTTTGATTTGTTGATACTAATCTTTGTTCTCTTTACTTTGGTATTAACTAAGTTATGATTCTTCTGCATTTGGCCTGAGGTTTTCTTCCTCCAGCTCCTAAGTTCCTAACAGTCTTTTCCTTTTTCCTTAATCTGTAAAGGGAGGAATAATGAGCTAGCTTCTGCCATCGTGAAACTGTGGAAGAAATGTGTTACTGCAATCAATTAATTACTGTTTACCGTCTTTATATTTTGTCACGCACGTAAATACAGAACAAATACAGAACGGCAAGGCATCAACTGGAGACTTCAGAGGCTACCGGTATATACTTTTACATAATAATTTTGTGTTTTTCTGAACTATTAACCACACATGTCTCTGGAAAGTTGCTTACTCTTTTGAAAGGTAAAGTCTCGAAGGCAAAACATGTTACAAATATTTCTCTTTTTTTTTCTTTCACAGGAGAACCTCGAGTGATAGAAGATAAGGATGGCATCTATCAAAGATATCAAATCTCTTGACATTAAAACTTAAATTTCTATCAAAGATATCAAATCTCTTGACATTCTTTCGTATTTGTTCAGAATTTAATTATTATAATATTACTTACATGTTTAATTTTGTCACTCTTTCTTTACAAGGAGCTTCGAGATCACATAAGCTCCAATGTCACAAGTGGAAGCTTAGAAACGTTTCTTTGAGCTGATCGAGGTAATTATATCACATGCATGGCTGCTAAAAATAACCTTTGTCTGCTTTCTAACCAAAAAGAGCATAAGTCCTATTATATTTGATGTTGTTTTGTTTATATGCCCCATATCCAAAGCTCCTTGCAAATACAGATTGAAAACAGGGTGGTGCCTACAGATGATGTTGGAGAAACAACCGAAGTTACAAGAGACCCAGGAGCTTTTCCTCAGTGACATCGCCAAAGCAATGCAATGTCACATTTGCCGCATCCGAATTTGGTTTCAAGACAAACTGTAAACCAAACTGAATCTGCTTTGGTATCAATGAAACTAAGTCCATTCAATTAATATTTTTCAATTCAGGTACAATTAAGGAAATATTTTATGTTGGAAAAATGAAGATACATATATATATACATTGGTATAACAGTCCATATAAGAGAACACAACAAAGAAGCTAGGTTTTTTTATCTGTGTGTATACTTAGAAGTAATATAGAGCTCAAAGGTTAAGAATGTGTGGAAGTTCAGTTAGACAAACTTTTGTCTAAACCGAGAAGAAATGATTACAAAAACAAGACAAAGATAACAAGCCACCACACATAACCAGAGAATATTAGTACATTAACATTTAAGGTTGATTTTTTTTGGCTAAACATGTTTAGTGGGAATAATGTTAGATGGTTTGTTAAAACTCAGAGATTCAACAATGCCATTTGTGTTATAAGAAAATTGTTTTTTCTTTGCTTTGAAACTCATGCAACACAACTGAAGTAGTGAAGATGAGCACCAACACTACTAAAACTTTATATCTATTATTAATATTTAAATAAGTCACTCTTTTGTTTAGTTTATTATGATATTTATATTTTATCTTATAAATAATATTAGACTGGAAAATCAAAAGGCAGATAGTCTAGCACGATGTGCCAGAAAACAATCGTCTTTCGTCGTTCACATGGATGCGGAGTTACCATTTTGGTTCGCAGAGTCTATATGAGTCTGTTTGTTGATGACAAAAAAAAAAAAAATAATAATAATATTAGATTCATATAATATACTAGCTAATTTTCTATTTATAAAGTAACCACACTACAACGATTACTTTAAACAATATTATGCACACTACAACGATTACTTTA
>NC_027748.1:15612120-15617016 GCF_000695525.1 Brassica oleracea var. oleracea
TATATATTTTTCTGAATTCAACCATAATATTATTATTTTTATAAATTTGACTATTTTTGTTAATGCATTTAGTTTAGTTATTTTTTCTTAGATTTGTAAATTTGATAGAATTATATATGATTTATATATTTTGTATTGAGAATTGAATATAAAAATTAAAGTATTGATCAATTTAAAATTTATAATCTCATGCTTATATATAAATTTTCAAAAGAATTAAATCATAACAATTTAATTAAAAGTTCACTTTCATTTATCAATGTATCTTGAGTCATTCCGTAATTTTACATGTATAAAATAAAAAAAATATTATAAAGTTAATTTTATAAGAATGTAGATTGATTCGATTATTCATTTTCAGATATATTGAATTACATATCTCTCTAAACGGAATTAAAATATTTCTGATAATAATTCGACCAAATCAGATTAGTTTTATTCATTGCATTTAGTTAAGTTCTTTATCTAAAATATGAAACTATCTTTTCATTAAAAAAAATTGAAATTCATAATTTTACTGATCTTTTTAGTTGATATGTTTTGAATATTTTGAAAAAAAAAATATAAGGAAAATGTATGTTTTTTTGAAAATTAATATGCAAAATAAATAAGTATATCCAAAAAATACTTACATAATTAGAAAAAAATCAAATAGTTATTATTTTAGTTTACAAAATAAATATTTTAATAGACGTGTTTAAGTATAAGATAATAAGTTACTATATTTTCAAAACAAAGTTATAAATTCATTAAGCTTTAGATAGTTTTAGAACTAATTAACAATAAACCAAATAATTAACCCAAAAATACTATGTTAATTATTTTGCTTCTGCAAAGCGCACATCTCACAACATAAAGATGTCTTCGCCACAAGCTAATAAAAAATTATGAAAATTAAAGCATATAAGTTTTCAACCTTAAACAATATCTTCTAACTACTTTTATTAATATTAGGGAAATTAATATCCTCTTCTATTTAAGAGCTCCAATGGGGGTTCTACCCACTGGAGTTCTAAACTTACCATAAATGTATATGTATATATTGTATATATGTATGTAGTTGTAGGGTCCATTATTTTGTGGAGAACCTCTCCAAAATCTCTTAAAATCTCTTAAGAAACCTGATTTTACTTCAACAAGAAGATGGAGAATACTTCATACAAATTTGTAAAGATAAAACCAGAAATAAAAACAATGGAACCAAAGTCTACGCCACCACAAATCCACAACTTGATTTAACAAAGCCAATGTTTTCGGCATAATTTCTTTCACTAGCCTATGTTCTTTATATTTTGACATCATGTATTGATATTATTCTTTGCTTAACAAAAATTCTATAATAATTCTTACTTTTATGCTACACCAAGTAGAACCACTAACCATCTCTGATCAATTATATAATTTATTTCTCACTCAACCCTATTCAAAATGAGCAATACTAAGTTTACTCTACCATTATGAATTGGTAATTATACACATGTATTTAACGTTACAAATAAAATTTACGCCACATGAAATCATCAACAAAACATTAACAAAATGGAACCCAAAATCTTATCGTACTTTTCATGTACAAAGTTTGTAGGTTTTTTTGATACAAAATGATGAAACTATCCATAACACATATTCATATTTATCTAAACAGAAAAAAATATAAATACATAACTCATAAATCAGCTTCTTCTATCTTAAGTTGTTCGTGTTCCAAACCAAACACTCAGCCCTTCTTCTAAATACTTCTTCCTCTTCCCTTTAACTGTCAACAGCTTCAAACGGATCAACTTATCCACAAACTTTGATATCATTCTCTCATCCTTTGGTTGCTCTCCATGTTTACGAGCATTCCTTTCTCTCCATATGCTATGAACCAAAGCCTGAAAAGTGTAGCTTACGAGGAATTCCTCCGCAGTTGTATAACTGATTCGAGATATGAGTGAAATAATTTCATCCCAATCAGTCATAAATTCTTCTCTTAATAGTCCTCCAACCATTTCCTTCCAAATTTTCCCAGAGTAACTGCAACTGAAGAACAGGTGGCTCCGCGACTTGTGGATCCTAACATAGCACACATGTTGTATCTGTTGCTCTGTTCCAAAGCTGCATCCTATCACAGGTTTGCAATCTGTTCCGACTTGCTAACCAAACTGTCAAAGAATATTTTGGTGTTGATTGAGGAAGCCAGACTCCTAATTTATTCCAAATGCACTCCGGCTGGGATTGACGTAGATACAACCAAGTTTTCTTTGTAGAGAATTGCTTGGAGTATTTTCCTTCCTTATACTTCCACAGAGGAATGTCTTTCTCCTGATTCACACGCGTTCTTAATGTATCAATCTCATCCTCCAACTGATTTAAAATGCTAAGCATGTGCCTTCTCCTTCTATGGCATCTTAGGACATCAGCAATGTGAGCTTCATCATCAATACCGAAGTCATAACTTCCTCTTCCATTTAACAGATCCTTCAGGCAGCCCAACTGAGACCATGAATCATACCAGAAAGATGTGTATCTTCCATTCGCTGAAGTGTTTTTGCCAAATCTCTTAACTTCAAAAGCTTTTTCCACATACAAGAACCAGAATTCATGTTGTATTTGATAGACGAGAAAGAGCCTTTTCTGATCAAATAACAATTGATCCACTGGACCCATAGAGACGATCGAGCAGCTGATAGCCTCCAAATCAATTTCAGGCAAAGAACCTTATTAACCTCCTTCAATGGCCTAATACCCAATCCTCCCTCCCTTTTTGGTAAACAAACACATTTCCAGCTTACTTTTGCCATACTTGTTTTGAGTTCAGGTCCAGACCATAGAAAAGCTGAACAAAGACTTTCTATCTCCTTTAGACAGCTACTCGGTAGTCTGAAAGCTTGGAGCCAAAAATTAGCTACACTTGTTATAACAGACTTAATAAGCTGTAATCTACATGCATGTGAGAGGAACCTCTCAGTCCATGATTTCATTATCTTTCTCACTTTCTCAACCAGAGGCATATAATCATGAACCGTCATTCTTTTTGTGAGTAAAGGAAGCCCTACGTACTTTACCAGTAACTGGCCTGATGAGAATGAGAATTGGGTAAATATTTCCTCCTTCTGACTATCTGACATCCCAGCAGTATATAATTTTTTTTTTTTGCCAAATAAAAAAATTATTATCTAAAACAATATTTTAGCTGTAACAAAAAGTAGTGATGTAAAAATATTTTTATTTTTCATTTTTTCTTTTAAACTTTATACGTACAACATATAAAATATTATTACAATTACAGCATAACCAATCATCATCTGCATTTGTTTATTACATTTTTTGACGAATATTTTAACAAGTTATAATTCCTTGTAAATAAAAGTACACATTTATTTCTATTTTTGAGAGGTTTGAGGTCTTAGGGCATCTCCGACGGTTGTCATAAAAAAAAAATCTCAACATGATGTAAACTCAAAATTAATTTGAGTTTTGCTCCAATGGTTGCATTCATTTTTCCCATCAAAATATAATATTCTAAATATATTATATTATTAATAATTATTATTATTTATAATAATGATATATATTTTAAAAACTTACAATTTTACCCTGCTATAATTTTTATTTTAACTAAATCTTCATTTTATACAAAAATTTAGTTTCTAAAAGAATAAACAATTATTTATATGAACTTATAATTGTATTAGTGGAAGTATTATTAATTTCAATGAAGTATAAAACACAAATATTTAATCTTTTAAATATAAAATAAAAATATATAAAAATTTAAGAATCAATTTGTAAATAAAAGTTCAATAGTAAAAATGAGGTTGTGAATAGTGTTCTCTCCCCTAGAAGCCAAGAGACAAACCATGTAAGATATCATATATTCCTATACGTGTGCAGCTTATTTGAGTGGTAGGTTTTGAACCTAAGATGTTTAGCACCTTTCCAAGTCCGCCACACCATCTGGTCACGCCCGTGTGGGCTAAAATAATTGCGTTTGGAGAAATCGTACACATATTGTAATAAATATAATATTTGTTTTTGTTTTTTGGGTTCACATTGGTACACTACAAGAAAACACTGGTATTCCGACGACAAATATCGTCGGTATGTCCTCGAAATAACAGTATTCCGAGGACATACCGACGAGAATGGTCGTCGGAAATTTCTCGTCGGAAAGTAAAATTTCCTCGGAATTTCACCGGAAAATTTTGAGGGAATATTGAAAATCAAAGATTCCGAGGACATTTCGAAGAAACATTTTCTAGGATCCGAGAATAAAAAATTCCGAGGACATTCCGAAAAAACATTTCCTAGGACTTTTCGTCGGTATCTCCTCGGATATTTCCGATGGAACGGTCCTCGGAAAAATTCCGAGAGAAAAGAGGTATCGGAATATTCCGACGAACTTTGGCCGTCGGAATATTCCGAGAAACCATTACCATCGGAATATTCCGAGGAAGTGTATCCGTTCCGAGGAAGTGTATCCGTCGGAATATCCCGAGGGATACACTTCCTCAGAATATTCCCAAAAATAATTAAATAATTTTTTTTTAAAAATTAAAAAAATTATTTTTTTAATTGAAATTCAAAAATATAAAATTAAAATTGAAGTATAAAACATATTAGATAATATTCAAAGTTGTACGTACCAAAATAAAACATTCAGAGTTTTTGAAAAAAAAAAAAGAAACTAGGGGAACTGCTCGTTCGGGTACATCTTCCTCATCATCTCCATCATTTGCTCGTTCTGCCTCCTCGTTGCCTCCCATCCCGCCTCTTGATCCGCCATCTTTTGCTCCAACGCAGCTATGCGGTCATCTTTGTCCTTCAACTGGTTCAGCACTTCTGGATCAACATAGGTCTTTGGTGCAGAAGGAGGAACCGACCGGGCTCGACGACCCAAACCGACCAAACGTC
>NC_027748.1:15617515-15618696 GCF_000695525.1 Brassica oleracea var. oleracea
ATAAATCCAAAAATAGTTTAATAAATTCAAAAAATTGTTTAATAAATTAAAAAACTTTGTTGATGAGCCACTTCTGCTTCCACTAGTAGATCTGCTTCCCATAGTTGTCCATAACTTTATGGACGAAGGCGTCACGGATAAAGTTCGTGTGATCGGGATTCCAGGTGAACTCTTACTGGAAAAAAAACACAATTTGTAGAAATTTTATATTAAAGATTAAAAATATAAGTTAAAAAATTAGAATACTTACCGCAAACTGACGAAACCACATCTCGTGGTCCTCGGCAGGGAAGTGAGAGAAAGTCGGATATCCCTTGCTGAGGTTCGAGTTCATCATATTGTTGATCCATGCGCTGATCCCGTTCTCGGATCGGTTGAACCTAATATAAGAAACAAATTATTAATAACGAAACAAATTTTAATGAAAGCAAAAAAAAAGACTTCTTAATTACCATGTTTGACGTCGTCCCTTTGGACACGGAGTGAGATAGGGAATATGCTCACGACTGGGCTGTTGAACCAACTGGGCAACAGTCGTCACTCCCGGAACGACTGGAGGAGCGGGAGAGGGTGCAGCAACGGAAGCAAAAACCGGAGCGGGAAATGAAGAATCCCGACAGTGGCTGCTTGACCCCCGAGAGTGGCTGAACGAACCCTAAGAGTAGCTCCCCGTACCACTACGACCTCGTGGAGAGACACGACGAGATCGAGACCGGGTCTGATCACCAGTAGACCTGTAAATTAAAAACAAAAACATATTTAAAAATAGTTTTAATAAATATTAATTAAAAAATATTTAAAATTAGTTATAATAAATATATAAATTAAAAAAAAGATATATTTAAAAATAGTTAAAATAAATATTAATTGAAAAAATATTTAAAATTAGTTATAATAAATATATAAATTAAAAAAAAACATATTTAAAAATAGTTTTTATAAATACAAAAAATAATAAAATAGTGTTTATAAATCAAAAAAATGTTTTATATATAGGAAATTAGTTTTAATAAATATAAATATTTTTATAAATATGAAATCATCTTTTATAAATCCAAAAATCGAATTTATATACAAAAATCGATTTTATAAATACAAAAATAATAAAAAATTTATAAAAAAATTATAAATCAATTCAACACAACAAATTATCCAACCAAATCACAATTCTAAACCTATTA
>NC_027748.1:15618839-15619598 GCF_000695525.1 Brassica oleracea var. oleracea
AAAAACCTAACAAATAGAACCTAAGAGAGTGGGATAGGGTCCTTACATGATTTGTGTAGGTTTAGAGAGGATTAGCCGGAGAGATCGTCGAGAGAGAAGGGGGAAATCGCCGGAGAGGAGGGAGAGGAGCCGGAGAGGAGGGAGAGGAGCCGGAGAGGAAGAAGAGAGAAATGGGGAAGAAGAAGTGTTTCGTCTTTATAAAACCTAGGGTCCGACGGAAACTATCCGTCGGAATTTACTAGGTATTCAATTTCAATTTTCGCAAAATATTCGCGGCTGGTTTGCCCGGTTAAATGAAAATATTCCGATGAAATTCCGACGGACACTAATATATCCGTCGGAATTTCCTCGGATATTTCATTAATTCGAGGAAAAAGAATATCCTATGCATGTATTTCTATTGGTTTATATTGTTCCTCGGAATTTTCTCGGAATATTCCGAGGAAATTCCGAGGAACACATGTTTAGGGTTTCAAAACATCAAATTTTTTTGCCCTATATCATTTCTTATACAAATGCAATGCATACCATTGAGGAATCTTTGTATAGATGATCATAAACTATGAAATAACAAAATTTCAAAACGAATTGTAAGTATTCCCTTTACCGTTCATTAAAGTGTATAAGTGTTTCTCTTATGTTGTGGGGATTTCGTTCATACAATCGGAAAAGTGTTTATTATAGGGTAAGGAACAAATTTTTGACTTCATAATCAGTCTAAGACACTTAATAAGGGTTATATAAGTGTTATTCAAACCG
>NC_027748.1:15622398-15642055 GCF_000695525.1 Brassica oleracea var. oleracea
CCATGATGATACCAAATTTTGTAACTTCGTGTAAACCCATTCAAATATAAATGAGTCCAAACATCCCACTCTTTAATAATCTTTCTATTTTTACAATTAGAGCAAGGACATCTTAACATACCTGTTTCTGCTTCCGATTCTCGTTGAACTAACCCCATGAATTCGGTTATACCTCGTTGGTATTCTTCCGTAAGCAATCTCGTGTTCGGATCCAAATTAGGTCGATCGATCCAAGAACGATAATAATTTGAAGAAGACATGTTTTTTTCAATCAAATTAGTGTGTAAATATAGTATGTGAGAGGATGAAGAAATGGAATGAATGAAGAGGTTGGGGGTGCGGGTATTTATAGATGAAATGCTGCCGACAGTACCGAGGAAATTCCAACGGAATACCGACGGCAACGGCTCTTTTCTCGGAATTTCCTCGGAATTGTTAAAATCTCCAACGGCTCTCCAACGGCTATAATATATCCTCGGATATTCGTTGGTGTTTTCCGAGGAATATGCCTTCCTCGGTATTTCATCGGTATATTCCGAGAAAATTCCGAGGAAAACCAAATTTGTCGGAATATTCCGAGGATCGCATTTTCCGTCAAAATATCCGTCAGAATTACGATGTTTTCTTGTAGTGGTATGTATATAGATGATTTTAACAACTTCTTCTTCAATGCGAAATCAGAAAACAATTGTATCAAAATATCTAAATTATGTTTTATTGTTATGGTATTAGAGCACTTTTTTTCCTCTTTGAATCTCTTTTGTTTTTTATTTTGGGTTTTGTTCCTAGCTCAAATTTATCGAATAATCAATTTTCCTAATTTTGATATGTGTTCCTAAAACTCATTTTGCTCAAAATGGTGAAGCGAGGTAGAAAGACGTAGATTCAAAGCTCAACGCGTGAGATTCTATGTTCTGAAGCTTGGACTAGGTTTTAAAGCTGATTCTTGATGAACACGAAGATTCTCATGCATATGTATTCAATAATAAAGTGTTTTTTCAAGAATCCTAGAATTCTATATATACTAAGAACTAAAAGATAAAGAAGATAGATGATCATAAGAGCATCATTAGTAGTGTAGTACTTCCACAAATTATTTAGTCAATTATCTCTCTTAAAATCCATTCTTTCTAGCCTTTTTCTACCTCTTCTAGGGTTTCAGCCGCAAAGTCCCATTTTTTGGCGGTTGCCACCGTGCTCTCAAGCGACCGTTGGGACTCAGATTTCTTTGTCTATGTTCTCCTATGTCGTCCCTGTCTTCTGCGGCTGAGGGAGTGGTGGTCCAACGCATCAGGTCTGGTTTCACCAAATCCGATCTAGGATTGTGGCATTTGGAGATGCTTGAGGACGGTGTCACTTTCTGTCGCGTTCATCCTGCATCTGGCTAGGTCTCTCCAGCGTTTTTTCCGTGCGCTTGGTCTTCTCCTCCGAGTGTAGTGTAGAGACGTGTGCGACGCCGTCAAACTCTTCGTTGGTCTCGTGTTCTTCCTCTGGTGTGGCGTCTGGTGGTGTATGAGACTGCTTGTTGAGTTGGAGCTCTGGGGTTTGTCGTCTCCGGTAAGGCTTGTGTCTCTGTTTTGTTTTTGGTGCCTCCGGTGTGTTCCCGTTGGTAGCAGCACGTGTGGGTTCATGGATGGCAGAGGCGTCGGTCTGCTTCTCCGAGGTCCCTGGTGGCAGCGTGTTGGTGTTTAGCTACCTCCAGTTGGCCTCAGATCGTCTTTGGCTCCAGTGTGTGCCGTCACTCGCCATATAAAAACGGTAGGTTGTGGCCTGCTCTGTCTCTCGCTCTTCTCAAATAATCCTTTCAACGCCGTGTTCATGTCTCGTGAGCGAGTGACAGCTCGGGTGTGTTCTTTGGTGCGATAGTTAGTCACTCAGATCAGAGTGTGGCTTCAGATTTTTTCTTCTGGAGGGTTGTGCGTTTCGTGATCCGTCTTCTCTATATGAGTAGGGATTGGATTGGTGTATACGGTCCTGGTGGAATGGAAAGGACGTGGTAATCTCTAGCGTAAACTACTGAATGACAGCATCGTTGGGTCTCGGCTTCTCCTCGTACTGATGGTGGTCTCATTTTTCTGGCCTGCTTTGGTTTCATGTTCGGATTCTTTGCTCGGGTATGCTATGGGTTCTCGTTTTAAGCTGTAGAAGCCGTAGCATTCAGGGTTTTAGAGTGCTCTTCTCTTGGTAGCTCGCGGTAACTAGCGGGTTTTCTCATCTAGAACTTGTGGTTGGTTGGTCTGAGCCTGTCTCGCTATTAACTGTTTAATCGCTTGCGTTTTGTATTGCTTTTGGTTCGTTCCTTTGTTGTTGCGTAGCTGTTCTGGTGTTTTTGTTCATTGTTTTTGTTACTTGTTTCCTATGTAATGTCTGTCAATTTAATATTAATATTATTTTCCTGTGTAATTAAAATTAAAGAGAAAAGAAAAAGACCATACATCATTTGACACTTAAGATTTTGAGTCTCTCACCATTCTTTCCAAGTTTCTTTAAAAATAATCACTTCTCCGTTTCAAAATAAATAACAATTTCAAAAATAAAACTTTTTCTACATTAATAACTCTATAAATTAATAAAATATTATAGCTCCAACATTATTAGTTTATAGATTTTTTACTTAATTGCTGAGAATCATGGGAAGAAGCACTGCTCTAATAATAGTAATCATAATCTAAGAAGAATTTTTTTATAATTATCCTAATGTAAAATAAAAATAAAAGAACTATTTTTAGACGTATGGACCATCCAAGTAAGTCTAAACCGTCTAAAGTAGTGAAAGATATGCTGAAACGAAAATCAACAAAGAGAACACAATTAAGCCAATTAGGACTTCAAGCCCTTGCAGTTGCAGCTACATATGTTCCAGGCTTTTGCTCCAAATGAGTTTCTCAATTTATCATTGAAAAAATATTATTCAGTTCTTCATTTTTTTAAGATGAACTTTTTTATTTACAAACTAGTTCTTAACTTTAACTTATTGTTATTTTATACTTAAATAAATTATAAGTGTTGATTTCACCCAATTAATTTCAAAGTTTGTATTATTATTCTTCTCTAATTAGATGTTAATAACATAGAACATGAAAATAATGATTTTTAAGAATTTTAAGTTTCTTTTAGAAGAATTTAGAATAAAATAAATACATTTTTTGTTCTTACATACTTTTTGTTAATCACTTAGGAGATATATATACTTGGTGTTTCTTCATAAAATCTAATATTCTTTATTTATTTATTTATGTCATGTGTAATAATTAAATCATATAATAATTTTTAAATTATAATAAACAGTGATTGTTTCGGATTATTGTTAAAATAAAATAGTTGGGTAAAATTAGTGAATTTGAAAAAAAAAATTAAGGTAGTATTTATAATTGATTATAAAGTGATAATATAATATATTTAGAATATTTCTTTTTAAAGGAAAAAATGAATTAAACCATTGGAAAACATGTGGTTCATTGTTTTAAGAACTTCAGAAAAATAATTTTAAAGAAAAGAAAATCTATACTATTAAAGCAGGATTCTATTTTAAAATTTTGGATTATGCCCTTGAGTTTTTATCATATTTACAAGACAGTACCACTCTTTATTTTTAGAATTTTGAACTAAAATTGGCAAGAAATATAACAGATTTTATATATATATGGAAAACTATATATATGGCATGTCAACAATTATTATTATTTTAATAGGTTTTGGAAAAATATATTTAAAACGATTTTCCAAATTATGGTAACCAAATTTATCTCATCATTTTAAAAAGTCACAATATTAAAATATTAACAATATTTTAATTTTGAAAATCCTTATACGCTCCAAGGTATTCCCTAAAAATACTAACAACCTAAATATTAAAATAGCTTAACGTGTTTTCCTATCTATATTATTAAAGTTGAAGTACCTATATGAATTAAAATTTGAAATAACCTTTTAATCACATCTACTTTCATTTCTTTTTTACTCATAAATATAATTAATTTTAATAAGTGAATTTACAAAAAAAAAAATATGATGAATATGAGTTTCCTTATAAATCATAGGTATTACATTAAATTACCTAATATTTAGCTAATTGAAAAGATTGCAATCTTTCAATCATTTAATACTTAACAAAAACGATTTTATAAATAGCATATATATATATATATACAATCATATCTAATTTTAAATTTATCTAATATTCTCAAATCTTGGTTAGAAATTATTGCGAATAATTATTTGATTTCGTTTGATCTATGTGCAGGTCGGTTGACTTTCACAATATAAATTTTCTACGTGTATCAATTTATTACTAACTTTCTTTTATTGTTTTTAACTAAATTTACATTATTTTGAACCCGCTAAGCATGACAACTGTAGATACTGAATTTTTTATATATGAATTACATTAATTTAATTTTCTATTTTTTCAAAATAAAAAATCTAAACACTGCTTTCAATTTTTTAGAAATGAATTAAACACTTCTTATGGAAAATACAATACAAATCTATTTTTCTAAAAACTAAATGATTTTGGTCACTCAAAATTAACTCAAACCGGTTTAAATATATGATCATTACAATTCATCTAAATAGATAGAATTATTAAGAACTTAAAAGTAAATGAGTTCAAACGGTCAAGACATAAATGTGTTCGCCAAAAATGAAACAGATCTAAATAAGGTGAATCTGCCATTTTATAATTCTTAACAAAGAATATGACAAATTTTTCAAAATCTAGTTAAGCATTAGAACACATACTCTCGTTGACTTGCTCGGCTTCTTGTGAGTCAATCGTTTTGGTTTTTATCTTTTTGTGAGTTCGGGTTGATTGGTACTTAATGGGCTTTACTAGGCCCAGTAACATGTCGGACGTCGGTTCTAGGGTATTAGACTCCATGTAAACACAAAATATATACAGCTGAGATATCGCGAAACAAAAGATCCAACGGCTAAGAAAAATTTACATCCAATAAGATGTGAGACGAACAACAATCCATCATCCACAGAAAAAATTAGACATCCCTAATTTGACCGATTTGTTATTTGCATCTGACCTCCTCCTCCACCAGCTCTTGTGTCTTTCCTTTCCCTGAAGATCAGATTGGCTAGGGTTTTATCCCTTTCCTAAAATCAAAATTCTCGATTCTAGCCAATTTGTGCGAGAATAGAAAAGTTTCGTCCTTTTGGTAAGTTACGAATCCGTCTACGTTTCTGGGGTTTCGTTTTGTGTTCATTCAATCGGATCGTTTCGTGAAAGCGTTTTTTTGTTTGCAGTGATGCCTTGGGGTGAGATATGATCCTCTCCGTCTCTGGTGATTACTACTGGTTTCTATATCATCCTTAAACAAGAATGTTACCCGTGAGAGAAGGTCTTCAGAAACAGGTTAAGATTCTTATTGGATTAGGGTTTGGGGGTTACCGGGGTTTCCACTCTAGATTCGCTAGCCCTAACGGGTTTCTCGAGCCCGCGAGCTCCGATTTGCTTCTGAGCAACGAAAGGAGGAACCTTTCTGTCCTCGGTGCTCTCTCTCGAACTTTCTCTGTTCCTTCTGTGTCCGGTCCGGCGTTTCAGGTCTGTGGTTATCACATTGATCTCTTGCTCTCGGACGCGAGTTTGAGATCGGTGGGTGAATCAATGGCGAGTCTTGGTGGTTCAAAGTCCTTGTTTTTAGATCGCCGTTTTGATCCTTCCGTTTCTGGTGTGATGGTGTGTGGAGATGGTCGTAGCCGTGGAAGGATCAGTATGAGACTCACAGGAAGAGATCACGGGGATAATAACTCTACGGTCTACGGCTACTTTGCTTATCGAGCTGCTAAGAAATGGATTGCTTTCAATCCTAAAACTGGAGGGTTAGGGTTTAGAGGCTTACACAGCTCACTGTTGAGCCGCTTTTCAGTTGGGAATGCGCCTGATGTCTCGTTTGATAGCTCTCCCGCCGAGGAGCTGGCTAAAGGCTCTTCGGATTCTGTAGCGGATAAGCTTTGTGTTAAGCCGTTGAAGCTTGTCTCCGGGTCTTGCTACCTACCTCATCCTGATAAAGAGGCGACGGGAGGAGAGGATGCTCACTTTATCTGCGCAGAGGAGCAAGCTTTGGGTGTTGCAGATGGTGTGGGAGGTTGGGCAGAGCTTGGCATCGATGCGGGTTACTACTCTCGTGAGCTTATGTCTAACTCTGTGAACGCAATCCATGACGAGCCTAAAGGATCGATCGATCCTGCCAGAGTATTGGAGAAGGCTCATACTAGTACAAAGTCACAAGGGTCTTCAACGGCTTGCATCATAGCGTTGACGGACCAGGGACTTAACGCGATCAACCTAGGGGACAGCGGGTTCATGGTGGTCCGTGAAGGGCATACCGTTTTCCGCTCTCCCGTTCAACAGCATGACTTCAACTTCACGTATCAGCTGGAGAGTGGGAGCAACGGCGATTTGCCAAGCTCAGGTCAGATGTTCACGGTCGCTGTAGCTCCCGGAGACGTGATAATAGCTGGAACAGACGGATTATTCGACAATTTGTACAACAACGAGATCACAGCGATAGTGGTTCAAGCGGTGAGAGCTGGAACAGATCCTCAGGTGACAGCACAGAAGATTGCAGCTTTGGCGAGGCAAAGAGCACAGGACAAGAACAGACAGACTCCATTCTCTACAGCAGCGCAAGATGCTGGGTTCAGATACTATGGAGGTAAGCTTGATGATATTACAGTTGTAGTCTCTTATGTGGCGGCTTCGAAGGAAGAAGGGTGAACATTGAAATGAAGATACAAATACAGATGTTGTGTGATGTGTTGAGTTTCTTAAGGTTTGTGTTTTGCAGAGAGACCTCTCTTGTTTTTGTTTGGTGGCTTGTGAGCAAGCCGGATCAACTGATTATATTTGATTTTTTTGATATATGTGTTGTATATGTAAATAAAAGGAGAAAGAGAACTTGTGTTAATAGCTCGTTAGCTGTAATTGATTCAACACACCCACGGGACTTGCAAAATCTATTAACACGCCCACAATATAAGTCTCTGCTGGAGTTTCTCTGTCACATACTTATTTTTTTTTTTTATCTTTTTACTTTGACTACATATCTCAACTACATAGTCACTCAAAGTTTCACTTTCTTTGTTGATCAAGATTCTCATCTACTCTACATTTAGCATTGAAGTGCATCATTTTTAGCTGTCAAAACAATGAGTGCATGACTTAGTCATTTGAGGAACCATTACTGTACATCACCAGCATCAAGTTTACTTAGATTTCTACTTTCTAATAAGCTTAGGCGTCGTTGATCAGTACAAATAAACAATTAGGTCCCAACTCTCAAGTCATTTGGTTGTGAGAAAGACTGACTCGTACACAGATATTTAGACATAAAGTGAAAATGGTTTGACGAAAAGAGTCAACAGAGAGTATGTGTGATGATAAGCTCGCCGTTAGAAGAAGGATCTAAGGAAGCTTTGATCCCTATGGATGATAGACCTTCCACTCCCACTGTGACTGGCTTTCCTAGTAGCTTCACTCCTTGCTTCCAATATCTTTCATCTGCACGATAGATAATGTGCTAAAAAGGATTGCAACAATACCGATAAATATATTCGCCTCCTGAAACTAACATGTTAGACAACCCTATTCTACCCCTCCTGAAAGTACAATCCATCCATCAACAACAGCCTTAAGTCGTCAAATTAAATCCAAATTACATGTTAGTAACCACAGGCATTATTTCGAACCGCTTTAGGAGTACAGTGAGAGTTATGAGTCTCATACCCGGTCCTGTTGAGATCACGATTGAGTTTTCTTTGTCCATCACCCAATCCATCCACAATGCAATTCCATGGCATACACCGGGTTTGGTAAACTCAATCTGTTTGCAGAGAAAATGCATTCATCAGAGTTGTTTGTACTAAGGATGCATGCCTCTGCAAACTGTCTGCATGTACATAATATATACGTTCTGAATTCTCCAACGAACATACCTGGACTTCCCCAGAACATGGACCTGCGATGGGCTTGGAGAAATCAAAGTCCATAACTGTGAATTCCTTGCTAAGTTTCTGCTAATTAACAGGAAAAAGAACAACGTTAACATACACCCAACGCTTGTCAGTACAGATTTTAAGAACTTTTGTTTACCTTTGTCTCTCCACATTGCCAGACAAAAAAGGGCAAACAAGGACTTTCTTTACCAGAAGGTAGATCACCACATCCCCCTAAAGTTGTATTCACCAGTGCATGGTCAAACCCTTCTACACTCCCAAGGCAACAACGGCTCTTCCAAAGATCCTGCACCATAAGCCAGTTAATGAATAATATATAAGCAAACGCGTCACTGTTTTAGAATTGGAAAGAAATGATAAGGACTACTTACAGGAAGATACATTGCGCAACCTCTCAAAACTCCTTTATACGGCATCACCACTGCATCTTTTGACAGGACAGGATCCAGTAGAGTTCTGTCTTTCCTTCACGCATACCAGAAAGCAAATCAGCCAACCGTTAGCAAAACTTTATAGCATCTTTTTCAAAGCTAAGCGACCAATCGAATAGCTACATTTACCAGAATCTGAGATTCTGCCACGGAAGCCCGCTTTCAAGTCCGTAGTAGTATGGCTCTCCAATCAGCAGATCAATCTGTTGATAGAACATAGGGACACAGTCAAAATGGAACCAACGAATCACTAATTTTATTGACTTATTAGCATAATGACTAAACTAAGAGACATCACTTTTCAAGAGGCACAATTTAACTATGAGTTTTGATTCTTTAAATGTGATGTAGATCACGTGAATTACCTTGCTTGGAAACGCTTCCGTCAACTTTGCCTTCCCTTCTCTGAAATATTCAAAACGATCTTCTGAAAAGCCATTTGAGTCAGCAATGGCTTCCAAATATCTGGCAGCATTCTCTTGCAGCCCCGGTGACAGTGATATTACCCGTGATCCGTTGGAGATATGTAGAGCCGTAAGTGGTAAGAGAAGACTATCATCAATGACGAGACATTGTGCATCAGATTTTCCCTGTAACTGGAAAATAGGTGAAGAAACATTAAAGTGTGAACCAGAATATATGAGAAAAAATAGCATAACTATACGAATAATGTTCCTTATGCAATTTTTCAGAGCAAACTATTTGTTGTTAACGTAAGACAGATATAGAACATACAGCATTTCGTGTGGCCTCAAATATGGTTTGCCTATATATGCTGTCGCCATATATTGCAACTCTTTCGGGTGGTAATGTGAGTAGCAGTTCTCCAGTGCTAAAAGAAGAGTGTGTCATCTCATGTGCCTTCTTCAGATTGTACAGGATGTTAGTACAAGTATGAGCAGCCTGCAAATGAAACTTTTCTCCTTTGGATATGGATACGCCTGCTCCTGGAGTAAACCAAACACACTGTTTCCAATGGTCACACCAGTCCCTAGCACCTGTATTATTATGGATAAAAGAAACGAAAATTCGTCAAATGAGATCAGTGGGCAAATACGGCATGGATCCCAACGGAGCTAAATGTGGTGCGAGGGTCTGTAGAGAAAAGGGATTCCACTACAACCATATAAGTGCGTGAGAAATGAGGTAAATCAAATGATTTCCACACGAAGGTGTGACTCACTTATCTCAGAATTTGACTCTATCCATCTGGGAGCGGTAGAGTAGAAGATTGTTCCTTCACTGTCAAGCTGAAGCACCCACCTGAATGGAGAAAATAAAAGGTTCCTCATATCATATTGGGAAAACAGAACAGATCTTGATCCCTTTCCCTAGGCCTTTAGGTGGACTTTAGTGAACATATTACCATGAAATTATGGCATGGACACTACCCTCGTTTATAGCTTCGATGTGCACATCAAGCTCTCCATTACTTTCAGGCCGTTTCCAAAAGTCAAATTCAAATACTTTGACGGGCTCTGACAACTGGATGAATATATATAAACTGAGTCTATGTGTATAAACACTAAATCTTATAGCAAAACTGTAGAGGAAGGTTAGCGATATAAATACCAGTTTGATCTCTTTCTCAATTGCATCGACATGCATGCTATATTGCTGTGATTTGATGCCAAACAGACTCTCTAAGCCAGGAGGAGCTAGACGAACACCATCGGATATTCTGGCCTCGTTACTTTGTAGATCGTGCATGTTACATAAGAATGTGCTTTCTACAAGCTTGACATTTCAAAGGAAAACAACGTGAGAAGAGGTATTCAATCAAAATCAAGATAAGCCAGTGTTCTTAAAATCGGTCTAGTCTGAGCAAAACGATTTTTTCAAACCGATTTATTAAAAATCGTTCTAGGCATTCAAAAATTAGGTCTAGGCGGCGCCTAACCACCTAGCTATTTCTTGAACACTGAGATAAACAATAAAGACAAAGCACACAAGCAACGAACCTGACAATACGTAGTAGCACGGTACGGCACCGTTTTAGGATTGTCAACAAGCAACATGTCATGAGCATGTTGTAAACTTGGGATTAGACCTTCACCAAGTAACTCAGAGTCCAATATTTCGCTTACCTAATCAAGAAGTAGCCATTTATAATTAACATTTCCTCTCAAATTCCATACAAAGTATGTACATTTGTATCTTTTTACTCACAAGAACATCAGCTCGTGAAGCAATGTCTGACCCAACTTTGAGTTCATCAGATCGTTTATTGAAGAGGTTAATGTTCTTGGTCATCCCGTTCTTATGCAAAACCTTTCTCATAAGCTTCACCATCGGGAGGTACGATTCACACGCCGTCACACGAGACTCTTTTTTATCTCCCATTGCTCTGGCAGCCATCATCGATAGCAATCCAGTTCCAGCACTATAACACACACGTGTCAGTTAATTACTCATTAGGGACCAAAACTGAATTCAAATTGAGTTGTGGTAATGAGGAGAAACCAACCCAATGTCAAGGACGTGGCAAGGTTTGGTGATGGTTTTCTCGATTGCTAGACGGTAAGCTCGGTTGCGGCGAGAATCATTGAGCATGTCTAGATACGACGTCGTAGCGAGGAGGCCGTCCGTGGAAGTTACTGGAGCTCCGGCCTCGTCATTTTCGTCGATGACAATCCACTCCGAAGTGCCCGTGAGAGGGTCTTGTCTGAGCTGGAAGACGCGTTGATTTGATTGGGAGGTCATGGTCCGAGCAGCGACGGCGGATCTTAGGCGAGTGAGTGGGGGACAACGGAAGGGGAGAAAGGGAATAAAGGTTTTGGGAAGAAGAGACAGTTGCGGCGACATAGACGGAGTGTAAAGGTTTAAGCCGCCGTGATGTCTGGTGAGAAGAGATTCCGCACTCTATTAAATGTTTTTGTTTCATTTAGATCCCCATAATATTCATTTTATTGCAGATTAACTCCAGAGGTTTTAAAAGGAGAATTTTACCACCAACTCTACATGTAACGAAATTTAGATGTCAAACTGATAGTAGACTAGACTAGTAGTAATATGTTGTAAATGTTACATGATGGTAGTAACTCAAACGATGCCCTCATGTTTGAGGATGAAATGTTGGAACATTTTATTGAAAACCAAACCCAAGTCTTCATAGCAAATTTGTTTTTAATAATTATGAGTGATTTAATTTATAAGATATTTGGATTTGGCAAGAGGAAAAATGCAGAAATTATGATTTGTACTGATAAATGAGAACAATATAGATAAAAGTGAAAGTAATGGTTGAATCAGTTACTTGAGAGAATATGGTAAGTGTTATAGTTAGACAAGTTAAAGAAAATTTATGGTTTATCACATGAACAAAGTGTGACATATGGAGGAAGTGTGTAGAATTATAATTAATGTTTTTAAAAGTATGCATGAGGGTAAATAATTATATTTTGAATTGCTTATGGAGACTGGTTACATACTTCCATAGTAGTAATATGTTTTTTTTTTTTTTTGCAACCTAGAATTAGATAGTTGAAATATGTTGAATTCTCAATATCATGATTTTTTCGTAAAGTTACTATTAAAACTTTTTTTTTTACTTTCATGCTAAACAACAACAAAAATGTTGTAGCTATTTAGTCCAAAAATTCACTATTCTCTCATAAGATGTATCTGTTTTTAAAAGGTTACAATATCTCATATGCGTTGTCAAAGAAAAAACATATATACAAAATGCGTATGTTTTTCAAATTTGGCACTGAAAAATAAAAATTAGTATACCAAATTGTAATAAACAGGAATAAAGGGTGTAACTCAGAAATTTCAAAAATACTTGTGGGTACTTAACAAATGTTTCTCAGTTATGACAAACTTCTTGCACGGACAGTTTCATCCAAAGTCCGAAGCCACCCCAAAAACTTTGAAATCGGAATCCAGATTGCCGAATTTGATCGGGAGAAGAAATGGCGGGAGCGAATCAAACGTGTATTTTCTGTCAGATCTTGCACGATCCCAACTCAACTACTCGTCTCCTTCACACCGTTCGTTCTTCTTCTCCCCTTACATCGTTCCCAATTTCTTTTTGATGAGAGGCTAATTGAAGAACTTTGATTTTTTTTTTGTCTTTCTCAGGATGAGAAGGTCGTCGCGTTTCAAGACATCAAGCCTGCCGCCCGGAGGTTTGTTTTGTTCACTCGCTTTGGTTCATGTTGATTCAGATAAATTATTTTTTTGTCGCATATAACAGCTAGTAATAACACCATTAACCTGTGTAATCTGGTTTATGGAAATGACGATAAAACGAAATGAGTGGAAATGGTGGTTATTAGTTTCTTTTTGAATTAGCCATCTCATCACTGTTGCAACTTCTTGCTTAATTAGCTGACATTCACTATTATTAAGAACCAAAAACACTCATGTAGGCACTACTTGGTCATTCCAAAAGAACACATCCCAACTGTGAGAGACCTCCAGAGAAGAGATGAAGACTACTCTTTGGGTTTGTCCCAAAAAAAAAAACATATACTCTCTTTTATACACAATCATTCTGTTACTATATCTAATGAAATTTTTTGATAAGGATGTGTTATTATTTTTGTGTGTGTGATTTGAGCAGTGAGTCACATGCTAAGTGTGGGACAAGAACTGCTGCAGAAAGACGCACCTCAAACCATTCATAGGTGAGGCTCTCTCTATTATTATTATTATTATTTTTGGATCAAACCCTCTACTATAATCGTAAGTGATGCTTGATGTTTTCATTGTCTTTGTGCTAACTAACTTATGTAGCATTGACCTGATCTGCACTCCCTCACAGATTTGGTTTTCACCAACCTCCTTTTAACAGTGTCGATCATCTCCATCTCCATTGTTTTGCATTGCCTTTTATGCCCAGGTACACCAATATCCTTCATATCTTACTTTCCCATGCCTTGAAACTGCAAAAATACGATTTTCTTTTCTTATCACACATTGTCATCAAAACAGATGGAAAGTCGTCAAGTACATGTCTTTGGGACCTTTCGGTGGTTTTATTGAAGCACAGAAACTTCTGGAGAAGATAAGGCCTCTTCCTTCAAAAGTTTAACTGAATCTAACTTCATTGCAGTGCTAAAATTGGTGCTATATCTCTTTTCTATTCTTTTTTTTTCTGGCATGTCAATACCACATATCATTGTTGGTTTTGTATGTAAGAAGGACGTGTCGTGTAATTTTATGTAATTTCTGTCGCTTGCCAATAGTTGTAGGCAATGACGCCATTCTCATTTTTGTGTCATACTTATAAGGGCAAATCTCTAAAATATCAAGTTTATATCACAAAAATAGCAATTAAAAACTAAAATGACCAAAATAGCATTTTATCTTTTGAAAATTTTAATCTTTTTATTTTTCAAAATTTGAAATCTTATACCCAAAACCTCATTTCTAACTCTAAACCCTAAACTCTAAACCCTAAACTCTAAACCCTAAACCCTAAACTCTAAACCCTAAACACTATACCCTAAAATCTAAACCCTAAACTCTAAAACCTAAACCCTAAACCCCACCCTTTAACTCTAAACCCTAAGTTTGTGACTTTTGATAAAAAGGGCTATTTTTGTGACTTTTGACCTTGAGTGCTAGTTTGAGAACAAAAACTTGATTTATTGCTATTTTTGTCTTTTTCTCTACTCGTAATATAGACATTAATAATTCTTCTAATATAATCTCTGGTGACTGACATAGAAGTAGACTTAAACAGATATTCATATAGGATCTCTTATGTAATTTGTTTGTAGGCTTCTGCTGTTGTTTTGATGCTCTGACATCTCTAATAACAAGTGTAGGGGGAGGTACTGGTTGCAGTGCATGAGATTATCATTATTATACTCCAGCTTAACTGAGTGAAGATGCGTTCTTGCAACATCATAGCAATCTCCGCAGAACAGGTAACGCTTTAGTAAACTTGTACGTTAGCAGTAATCTTTCATGCTAACAAAATTTATGAGTTGTTAAACTTGTACATTAGCAGTAATCTTTCAGTAATTCATGCTAACAAAACTTGAGTTACTAAACAGTGTGATAACCTTGTACGGTAGCAGTAACCATTTATGCTAACAACACTTGCGAGTTATTAATTAGTGTGACACGAGAATGAAATCCTTATAGCACTCAAGTTTCAGACAAGCACCTATACTTATCAATAGCGAGGATTAATATTTTGATGTTAAACTAAAAATTATGTGCTTATCTTAAGAACTAGATGCAACTGATACCAAATCTTCTCTGCGCACGTGCAACTTGTTCAACTAGGCACAAGTACAGCTTGCAGTTGCAGTGCCTTACGCTTCTTTGGTTGATATTTCGACTACGGGACTAGTGTTTCTAAATAAAAGATTGGTTATGGGATAACATTCGGGTGACGTTTGATAAGATTCACTAGAAGAACATGAGCTAACAAACATAGCTTCTTAATGGTGTTGTGTCTTCAATAATTGAAACTCTTGATTTGCTATGGTCTTCGAAGGAAATAGCCCCACAAATTATAAGTTCTTTTGGATGGATTTACTGATTATTCTCAACCACTCTTGTCAAAATACCAACTCTTTGTTTGGACTTGTTTCTCTGTTCTTTAGTTAATAAGTTCTGCATACAGACATATTCACAGTAATCAAGCGTTTTATTTTGCTTAAATTTTAAAATGGTTGGTCCTGTCCTTCTATGTTTTTTTTTTGTTTTGTATTTCTAATGCCTTTAAATATCGATTTGTTGTTTTGATTGGCAATGATTATAGATATTGAGTTTGGTGAGTTCTTAGGTTTCTCAATGAGTATAGAGTTTGGTGAGTTATTATTCCCCATGTCTGTTGTGTCACCTTATGATACTACATGTCTAAGTAGTTTATTGAATCATATCCTCAAATAAACCACATGAAATGTATATAGTTTATGGAAATAAGTGGTAATCTCATGCATGGACTAGCTTTTTTATTACATCAAATGTGTAATAACTTTTTTTGTTTGTGGTGACACAAGAAAGTTAAAAAGCTTGAGCTGGCTCCTGTGACTTGTGAGGAGAACAGCTCTTGCGAGGAAGAAAGACATCAATGAACCTTTTCTTCTCGAAGTGACGACCAAAGTTTATTGATTTTTTTTTGGTGCAGAAAACAAAGTTGCAATAACGTCACTGTCAAGTCTCAACACACTCAGGTATGCCTTTGCTTCATTGGTGCCTTCTTCTCGTTTTCCGATTTTCCAAATACAGCTAATATAATTTTTCTTGCATAATTCTTCGAATACGCTTCTCTGTTAACAGCTGTATCCAAAAGCTGAATTTTATATAAATAAAATTCTTGTATGATTTTTTAAGAAGAAAAAAAAAATCCATACTCTTAATTTAAGAGAAGAAGAATCCATATTCTATACATTGACACGGTTTCCTTTCATTTTTCAAAATTTCAATTACTTTTAGTAAAATATAATGCAAGTATTTTATATTTCCAAATTCTCAATGCGTTCCTTTTGCGAAACTTATCCTTAAAGTTGTTTTATTTTATTTGTTTATAGAAAAATAACTAAAAAGTATCGGCTTGTACCGGAGGAGGTTGGTGAATTTTTATAGGTCCCTTGGTAGTAGCCCTTTTGTCGTTTAGCAATTCTCCACCTAATCCAGCTTCCAATAAACATAGCCATAACAATTATATTTAGCACTCACATATTAATTCCTTAAATTCTTATCTAATCACTATTTGTAATTGTAAGTACTTATCTTCCTTTGTGATTGATTGATTAGTTCATAAAAGTTATTCAAATTCATTTTCTCAAAAAAAAAAGTTACTCAAATTCTGTATATGTTTATATAACAAGATATACTTGTTTGGAATACACAATGCATCGCATTTGGTCATATATCTTTCTACAAATTAATAAAATCTTTGATATCATAACGAGCAAATGTAATGTGTGGAATTATAAAGTTTGGCTGCATGACAAAAATTGTCAGGAGACAATACCGAAGGAGAATTGAAGTTGTGTGTGGAGAAGACTATGATACACGTACCTTTCACTCTTTAACCTTGTCCATGGCGATAGTCCACCTGGCTTGTCTATGTGGCCTGTACACAATTATTATTTTGTAATTTTTCGTTGTTATGGTATTTTAGGGTTTCAATGCATTGATTTTCATTTTGAGGTTTATGTGTAACCGAGGGGATGGATTGGATATGTTATTAGCCAATTAATATGGTTGATATTGAAATATTAATTGGGACCTAGCCTAAATAAGAGAAGAAACATACTACTGAAAATGTATGGTTGCATTGCATGCAAAACTCCCCCACAATGGAGTTGACTTCCAGTGATCAGTTTTCACTATTCGATTGCGTATTTGTTTTGTATTGGTTAGTTCCGTGTCAAACTCCAATGCTATATTTGGGACTCTGCATGACACTATTTAAATCGCTCATCAAGTCTTATTCTTTCAACCATAAGTGAAATGATAGTCCAAAACAATGTATTTCGTTACTAGTCTTCATAATTGCTATTTTAATGTTAAACAGTTAAACTTCATGCCATCATTTAATAATAATTTTATCTACCGATCATGTCTTCTTGCTCTGTACTATAAAAAAGAGTCGACCTCTTCTTCACATTCAAAAGCAGAGTCATACAAATATATCCGCCATGAAAACGTGTTGCATCTTCTTCCTCTACTTGGCGATTATTCTCGAATACTGTTTCTACTTCTCTGTTTCGTCGTCATCACCTCTTCTTCTCCCTCTCTCTCACTCTCTCTCGACCTCCAAACACTCTTCCTCTCCTCTCCACCTCCTAAAGTCATCTTCCTCCCGCTCCTGCGAACGTTTTCGCCGCCACCACAAAAAACGCCAACAACATCAACTCCCCCTCCCTCTATCTTCCGGCAGTGATTACCTTCTCTCACTCTCAGTCGGCTCCTCCTCCTCCGTCTCCCTTTACTTAGACACCGGAAGCGACCTCGTCTGGTTCCCTTGCCGTCCTCTCACCTGCATCCTCTGCGAATCCAAACCTCCTCCTTCTCTGACCTCCCTCTCCTCCTCCGCCACCACAGTCCCCTGCTCCTCCCCCTCTTGCTCCGCCGCTCACTCCTCCCTCCCCTCCTCCGACCTCTGCGCCATCTCAAACTGTCCTCTCGACCTCATCGAAACCGGCGAATGCAACAATTCTTCCTACCCTTGTCCTCCTTTCTACTACGCCTACGGTGACGGCTCCCTCGTCGCACGTCTCTACTCCGACTCGCTCTCACTCCCTCCCGTCTCCGTCGCTAACTTCACCTTCGGCTGCGCTCACACCACCCTCGCCGAACCCATCGGCGTCGCTGGCTTCGGACGCGGACGCCTCTCTGTTCCCGCTCAGCTCGCCTCTTTCGCCCCTCACCTCGGTAACAGCTTCTCTTACTGCCTCGTCTCTCACTCGTTCGACTCGGAGCGAGTCCGCCGTCCGAGTCCGCTCATCCTCGGACGCTTCGTCGAGGAGAAGGAGAAACGCGTCGGAACCGATGATGATGATCATAAGGAGAAGGTCGAGTTCGTGTACACAGAGCTGCTTGATAACCCCAAGCATCCTTACTTCTACTCTGTTTCCCTCCAAGGAATCTCCGTCGGAAAACGGAATATTCCTGCTCCGGCGATGCTCAGACGAGTGGATAGAAACGGAGGCGGAGGAGTGGTCGTTGACTCGGGGACGACTTTCACGATGCTTCCGGCGAAATTCTACAATTCGGTGGTGGAGGAATTCGATAGCCGGGTCGGGCGGGTACACGAACGGGCTGATCGGGTCGAACCGAGTTCGGGAATGAGTCCTTGCTACTATCTTAACCAGACGGTTAGAGTTCCGGCTCTGGTTTTGCATTTTGCCGGGATCGGATCCAGTGTTACGCTCCCCAGGGGAAATTATTTTTACGAATTTATGGACGGTGGAGATGGGAAAGAAGAAAAGAGGAAGGTTGGATGTTTGATGTTGATGAACGGTGGAGATGAATCGGAGCTTCGAGGTGGGACCGGGGCGATTCTGGGGAATTACCAGCAACAAGGGTTCGAAGTCGTGTATGATTTGTTGAATAGAAGGGTCGGGTTCGCTAAGAGGAAGTGCGCATCTTATTGGGATTCGCTCAATCAAAGCTAACGAGCGCGCGTTATCCAATCCCAGCTTCAATCTTTTAAATAAGTCAATGTGCGCCTTACCGGTTCGACCGAAAACCGGATGATGGGTCTTATCGAACAGTAATTATGATATCGAGCTGTACGTAAAAATAGCTGTAGGTTTAATAATTCGATGGACCTGTCATCTAAAAGTATATAGAAGGGTGTATCATTTATGTATCTATCACCGGTTTTGAAACGTTGTAGATATATTTTTTTTTTAATTAATGCCATTTGTAGTATTATGTTTCGTTTAAAGATTTTATTCATTATAAAAAAAAGTTAAAAGTTTGGGTGTTGTTATTCATTATTGGTACGCGTCGCATTAACTAATTGAGAACCAGACGGATCAAAGAAAATCTTAAACGATGTCGGCAATTTAGTCAAAGTTTTGCTTGTAAACCAATTAGACCACACCTACAAGTGACTACTATAATTTGTGATATTTCATAAGATATCACTGTCTTGATAGATATTTAACGAACAAAAACAAACGAGTAACCATCAATTATTTGGCTTAGTGTCACTATTTAGTTGGAGGAAAAGAAGATGGCTTTGAATCTTTGATAATTATGAATCAGATGACTAGACAAAAGGATTGACAGGCGAGCATACGTGGCGGCGGATTACGACCAGCAAGACTAGCAAGCACTAGTCGTTCGTTAATCTTAATTATTGATTTGCTTTTCAACTTACGAAGATAAAATTTTGTTATCCAAGTTTAAAACTTCAAGAGGGATTGGCTCGGAGTCCAGAGACAGCTAGCTGTGATCCACACGTGTGCTTATAGATTCTTTCCGCATTTTTATGTAGGAGTGTAGGACCATTCATTACAAAATAACGAAGAACAAATTATCTCAAAAGTTTTTTTTACACTAAAGAGTTATAGGAATATGAATTTCTGTAGAATTTGATGATTTTAATAGTTGAGAAGATTTTACAAGTTAACTAGATTTAACAAATTTTATCAAATAATTTTACATAGATTTTCATTACTTGTATATAGAATTCTATTGATTGTTATTAACTTTTAAATTAATAAATTAATGGTGGTAGAAAAAAAGGAAAGAAAATCATTTTAATTAAGGCAATTCTTAAATAACTTTTAAAAAAGTTTTTGTCACAAAAAGATCTCAAGAAATAAAATGAC
>NC_027748.1:15642125-15680369 GCF_000695525.1 Brassica oleracea var. oleracea
AAATATATGTTTTAAATTTGAATTTTTGTAAAAAAAATTGAATTATTATTTTTGAAATGTTTTTTTTTTAAATTCGAAAGTGCTTTTTAAAACTATTTTTACAATTTTTATTTTAAATTTTTAATATTTTTTCTATTTTTTTAAGTTGTGAATTGTATTATGTTAAAGTTGTGATTTGTATATTATTTCAGTCTTCAATTTGAGTTTTTGTATGTGAATGTATTTTATTACATTGATTTCAAAAATCTTATAGGTATAGATGATATTCTCAAAGTTGAGTACTATGAGTAAAAACAAAGAAAATTTACATCTCAATAACAATAGATTTTAATAGAATCTTAAAATCAATGAAAACTAAACTTTTCCAATAACAAAGGATTTTGAGTGGAATTTAAAAATCATCACTCTAATAACAATTGATTCTATTTAGATTTTAAAAATTCACAAACCAATAACAATGGAATCTCAAAATTTAATAACTCCTTTAAAATTCTTTGCCTAATAACTCCTCTAAAATTCTTTGCCCAATAATTCCATTGTTTTATTGGTTTTGAGACATATTTTGTTGTAGCCAACTTAGCATATAATTCGAGTTTCTGGCGAATTTAGTTGTAGCCTGTTAACCAGGTGATCTATCCGTCTTCATAGCAGGTGTCCACTGATCAGATGGAGAAACTTTTTTTACTATTTTGTCGATTTATTTGATCAGCTGTCCAGGCGTGTATTGGGATTCTTCAGCGCTTTGGCAGTTTGGCGATTCCTCTCTCCAAATATGATTTAAAAGTTTTTTTTTTATTAAAAAAACATGTATCAAAATATATGTCAAATTTTCTAATGTTAGGTTGTCGATATAAACGATAGTATATAGTCCCAATCAGACATGTAATGCTGCTGCAGCCTGCAGGAGGCCACCCGCCAAAAATACAAACCAGACCTGTGTTGAATAGTGATATGTAAAGAACATATGGCTTTGTATTTTTTTTTTGAGGATATCCACAAAAAACACATTCCAATAGCCAATTTTGGTGTTAAATGCTTGAACCAAACTTCTTTAACTCCATACTTTGATATTACTTCTTAACTGCTTGAACCGAGGAGTAATATACTCCATCTGTTTCTAAAAGATTCATATTCTAGTTTTTTCACACATTTTAATAAAACACATTAAATTTACATATTTTTTTTTGTTTATCTTTTTTCCATAATTTTAAACTAATAAAAAATCAATTAGTGCAATTAAGTTTTTTAAAGTTTGCAATTAGTTAATAAAACATGTATTGAAAATATAAAAAATGGATTTTTTTGAAATAAAATTTTTCTTTAGAATATGTATCTTTAAGGAACGGAGAGAGTAATTGCTAGGTATTTCTTGTACACTCTCGATCATAAATTTTTTGAAACCATTAAAACTGTTATATTAAACACATCGACTAAAAGCTATTCTATATGTTATAGGTTTATGTTATCATGTGATTCATGTCCGTATATAAAAGCATCACCCCGAACCCAAGAAAAAAACCATCACCCAAATTAGTTTCTGAAGTGGGCTTACATCCGATTAATATAAGGCCATTTAAAACTTGAAGATATTATTCATGCATAGTCCTGAGAGCATAGCTCTGCGAGCCTGCTAGATCATTACAGCACCATTATCCATAGAAACACAAATGAGATTCTTAATGATTATTTAATTATATAAGTGTAGTTAGTGGGTTTTAAAAATCTAGTTAAGAAACTGTTCGATTTTGTGCCTCCAATGATAGTTTCTTAATTAAAGGTTTAAAAAAAAAAAAATTATAAATTATTTTTTAAGTTAAAATTTATTTATTACATAAAACAGATTAAAAGATAACATTTTCAACATAGGATTTAAAATAAAAACATAAAAACAAAAATTACTAAAATAAAGAAGAATTATTTGAAAGAAGCATCGGAGCTCAGTTGTTGTCTTCATCACGTCCAAATTTACGCCATATATGTTCAACCAAATCAGCTTTGAGGCGTTGATGCATTTGTTTATCACGAATTCGTGTTCGAACACCCATCATATTGGCGATATTTGAAGGCATATCTGTAGAATACGTGAGATCGACATGTGAACTTCCGGCGTCTTCTCCTTGTTGGAACTCTGAAACATTAAATTGAGTGTATTCATCTCGTTCGTCTTCTACTATCATATTATGGAGTATGATACATGCTCTCATAATATTTCCAATTTTGACTTTATCCCATAAAAGGGCTTGATTCTTAACAATGGCAAAACGAGCTTGCAAGACTCCAAATGCACGCTCGACATCTTTTCGGGTAGCTTCTTGACGTTGAGCAAATAAAACTGCTTTCGAGCCTTGTGGTATTTGAATAGATTGGATAAAAGTTTGTAAGCCAAGTGATACTCTCTTCCATTGACGGAGTAAGTGACTTGCAGAGCTTGATAGTTTATTATGTCATCAAAAACAGGTGAGCGATCAAGAACATTGATATCATTTAAGGTACCTGGAGGTCCAAAAAATGCATGTCATATCCATAGATCATATGAAGCAACCGCCTCAAAAACGATGGTTGGTTTACCCGAACCACGGGAATATTGCCCTTTCCAAGCGGTGGGACAATTCTTCTACTCCCAAAGCATACAATCGATGCTTCCTATCATCCCGGGAAATCCACGCTGCTCACCAATATCAAGCAGACGTTGAAGATCAGCGGGTGTTGGTCTTCTTAGGTACTCATCACCAAATAAATTTATTATTCATTCCACAAAGTTTTCCACACACGCCCGAGTTGTAGTTTCACCGAGACAAAGATATTCGTCGACCGTATCGGCCGCAGTACCATATGCCAAGACACGAATAGCTGCGGTACACTTTTGGAGTGTAGAGAGCCCAAGCCTTCCAAGACCATCTTTTTTTTTGGCGAAAGAAGTGAACTTCGTTGGAGAGTCGATCAACAATGTGCATGAATAATCGCCTGTTCATTCTAAATCGTCGTCGGAATAAATTTTCAGGATACGTTGGAGTTTCACTGAAATAATCATTCCATAAACGTATATGGTCTGCTTCACGGTTTCTTTCGATATAAACACGTTTTTTCCTTTCAGGCCTCTCCTCTTGTTTACCACTATAAGCAATGACAAGATTCTCGAACGTTTGATCAAAACGTTCATCAAAATATTGATCAAAAGCTTGATCAAAATTATCAGAATCATTATGAGAAGAAAATGCCATGCTTACGGAGGAAAGGTTGAACATGCACCAATACACGCTAATTCTTTAAAAGAGATTGAGAAGATGAGAATGAGATTATTTGAGATTGAGAAGATGAGAAAGAGATTAAAAGAGATTTAGAAGATGAGAAAGAGAGGACTTGTGATTGAAATGTAATAGAGAATACAAAGAGAGTACTTGTGATTGAGAATATTGAGAATATTGAGAATACAAAGACTCGATCTCATTTTAAAGCCAATGAGACTACAAAACAACAAACATATGGGACAGTCTCGTGACACACCAAAACAACTAAGACAAAGCTACTTCCATGACACAACAAACCAACAATGACACTATGACACAAGAAAACAACAATGAGATATTTCCAATGCTCCACGCCCGTGACACATAAGACCAGAAGACCACTTCCAATGCTCCACCCTGCGATGAACATAAGACATAAGAGAATACAAAACAATACAATAGAAAACATACTATGCAAAATACAATAAAAGAGAGAGAGATGTGCTCACCCTGATACAGTAATCTGTTGCCGCCTGATACAGAGCAACAATGAGAACTAGACTGAGCCGCCTGATACAAAGCAAGAGTAACAATGAGAAAGCTTTAAGAGAAACCAACATAACACAGAAACAGAACAAATAAATAAGAAGTTAAGAAGCTTACCCAACATTTCTGAAATAAGCTTCGACTTTAAAGCTTCTTCAAATTCAGAGAGTGGCTCTGTCTTGGCAATGAGAGTCTCAAGCAGCCCCATCCTGGAAAATCTTTCTTTCACTTCCAAATCTTTCTCCTTAATTGCCCACAAGCTCTTTATCTCTGAGATATCCCTGAGGTCTTCATTGGTTCTCTTACCACTTCCTCGTTTTGATGCCTTAACACTAGGAGGACGTTGCTCAGCATCATTGGTGGTTGCATAAGAGCTTGAGGACTGAGCACCATCGTCACACTTTCGCTTCTTACAGCTTCCATCAAGCTTGCTACTAGCTACTTCACACCATTTCTGGTCAAACCGCAGCTCCTCCCACGCATGTTGAAGATTGAATTTGATCTTGTGATCATTGTGGAAGATCTCGTGGGCCAGCTTCACTACATCATTCTCATTCATTCCACTTGTCTTCTGTCTTGTTGCTACCTCATAGGATCCAGAGAACTTGGAAACGAGATCGTTTATCTTCTGCCACCTCTGCTTACACTGGATTGACTCTCGCTTTTCACCACCTTGCACCTTTGGACTAGCTGCAAAGTAAGCAGCTATACGCTTCCAGAATGCACCAGCTCGTTGCTCGTTGCCTACAACAGGGTCCTTGCTGGTGTTCAACCATGCGCTAATAAGCACAACATCCTCGGTGAGAGTCCATTTCTTCCTTTCTCTGCGCTCTGATGGTGTCTCTTCACCGATGCTAGCAGTGTCAGTACATTGAGGAGGGACACAACCTTGTTGAGGAGGGACTTGTGATGATCCGACCTCCCCACCATGCGAGAAACCATCATAACGGAAGGGTTGAGGAGGGACACAACCTTGTTGAGGAGGGACTTGTGATGATCCGACCTCCCCACCATGCGAGAAACCATCATAACGGAAGGGTTGAGGAGGGACACAACCTTGTTGAGGAGGGACTTGTGATGATCCGACCTCCCCACCATGCGAGAAACCATCATAACGGAAGGGTTGAGGAGGGACACAACCTTGTTGAGGAGGGACTTGTGATGATCCGACCTCCCCACCATGCGAGAAACCATCATAACGGAAGGGTTGAGGAGGGACACAACCTTGTTGAGGAGGGACTTGTGATGATCCGACCTCCCCACCATGCGAGAAACCATCATAACGGAAGGGTTGAGGAGGGACACAACCTTGTTGACTTGTAAGAAGGTCAACAAAATTGGAGGTCTCATGATATGGATTCGAATCCATAGAGCCAAATGAAAAACAAGAAATGTGTTAGCAGAGAAATAGAAAGATAAGAAGGATGCGGTTGAGAAGATGAAAAGAATTATAGAAGGAATCAGATTTAATAGAGGAGAAGAGAATGAGTTTATTACATGAGTTGACATGAAACTAACATATTTATTACCTACCTCACACTCCTAATACAACAATAAAACAAGCATTAAACCCTCTATCAACCACTTTCATCACACGCGGATTCAACACTAAACCGCAACCTAACTCAGACAAGCATTAAACCTAACTCAGACAACCATTAACCCCTCAGTCAACTACTTTCCAGACAAGAGCAATAAAGAATAAAGCTTGACTTTAAGAGTGACATTGTCGAAAATTACCTCTTCTCCTTGTCTCAGGTAGTGGTTGCGAAGAAGTTGATGTCTTAGCCACAACACCTTCAACCACGAAGACAATACATGCATCACAATCAAGAGAAACAAAAGATTTGAGTTAGAGAATGAACATACATATCAAATAAGATCAATTCACAGAGATAGGTAATAAAACTTCAGAATAAACAAAGCTCTTTACTTGATACTAGGCAACAAAACCTCCAACAAGAGTAAATCAGTTACTAGGCAACAAAACAATCCGCTACTAACTTGATACTAAGCTCTTAATCCAATAACGAAGATACATCTCAATCAATTATACCTCCAACAAGAGTAAATCAGTAACTAGGCAACAAAACAGTCCGCTACTAATTGTGCTGCAAACAAGACTAATAAAGCATGAAGCTTTACCTCGACTAAGGCCTTGAAGATCCACAAAAACGCAAGGATCCACTGAACAAACACACCTACAAGCAACAAAAGATGGAAAAGGTTATCGCTTTGATCCTATACTCAGAGAAGGATCATCACCGTTTTAGTAGACATGTCGATACTTTACCTGCAAGATCGATCTTATACCAGCTTCGTGCAGATGGAAACATGCAAGATCGAAACATGCAAGATCGATTGATTCCTCATACCAGCTTCCTCATCATCGAACTCATACTCTGGTCTGATCGATCCAATCCTCATAATCCCTCCCCTATTCAAAACCGAGAAACAGAATCGTTTAGACAAAAAACAGATTAAAAATTCGACTCTAATAAAACGGAAGTAATCGAATCAACCTTTGCTTAGATGGAGTGGTCGCCAACATGCAAAACAGAGAGGAACCTAGATCAGGGATTCTGGAGAAGACTTGAGTTTTGCGGCTGAGAGAAGAGCTAGAAAAGGAGGCGATGAGATTGAGGGGGAGGATGGCTTCGTCGGTTACGGATCGGACTGATAGCGACAAATCGTCGCCTAGGTAGATCAAGAGAGAAGAGAGAAGACGGAGATCGCGAAGAGAGAGAAGAAGAAAATAATGAAAAGAAAAAAAAACAAAAACCAAAATTAAACCTCCCTTTTCTCACAACCTGACACGTGGCTCTACAACCCCATTTAAAATCGGTTACCAAATGGCCAGTTTAAGGATCGGTATCAGCTAATTAATTTCCCTTTTGAATTAAATATATGGCTCATTAATCACAGAAACCATATAGAGAAACCAGGATAATGGTGCTCTTAGTAGATGTATAGAAACTGTTAACAAAAAAAAATATATAAATAAATAAAAGAAAGAGAATAACGAAAATCTTATATGTTAACCATGCATGAGACGGATCGGGTATCCGGACAATTTTAAGGTATCCGGATCCAGATTCTTATCCGGTAGAACCATAATTTTACTATCCTTATCTAGATCCGGGATTTTCGGATATCCGGGTGTCGGATATCCGGGTGTCGGATATCCTTCTAAAAATTGTAATATCCGACGGATATCCGGATCCGGATTTGGATCTTTAAAATAAATAAAAAATAATATTAATATATATAAAATATTAAAATAATTTAAAAATAAAAAATATATAATGTTTTTAATTATTTCTATGTATAATATTACAAAATTTACGTAAAATTTACATATACTATTATAAAAATGAAAATATATTAAATAAAATTAGTTTTTATATATACATATTACTAATTTTGAAATAGTTATAAATAAAACTTACGGATCCGGATATCCGGACGAAAAAATCAAGATATCCGGATCCGGATCTGGCTTTGACTATCCAACATTTTAGTATCCGGATTCGGATTCGGCCCCTCCGAATATCTGAATTTTCGGATAGGATCCGGATCGAATCCGGATATCGGATAAAAGTCCCAGGACCAACTTAAACCCGGATGCATTATACGTGGGAATGAATTTCGGGACTGCGCAATAAAGTTTCAGTCTTGCTAATATTTCCAAAGACCAACTTAAATGTAAAAACACAGGCCTTTTTCAAGTCTACAGATTTTTTTAACAAATTAGAGGATGACGCGTATCCTTTTTGTCGTTTTCACTGAGAATATCTTCTTTCCCTCTCTCGTTGTTGCCTTGCCCTCCCACGAAGATCCAAAAAAGAACTATAAAGCTTAAAATCTCAGAGAGCCAGATAGTATTATAAAGGAGAAGAAACCCTAACATTAAGTAGCTTTGAAACTCCCTCTGCTGAATCATGGCCGCCGTCCCTGAAGGATATTACGAATCCACAAACCCGTTTCTTGTTCACGGGCCAAGAGGTTTTGAAGAGTTCAAGTTGCTTGAGAGTTTTGGCATGTACGTGAGGATGGACTTTCCCGGCGTTCCGGAGGAGTGCGTGAGGGTTTCTCTAGACCCGGCGAAGAAATCTTTGGCTGTCTACGCAGATGCTCCCAAGGTCCACAGATACGACCTCGCTCAACGGAAGTACCTCTCCGTCATCGAAACCGTCTGCAGATGCTGCGTGTTCGACCGCTTCACTTACCAAATGTCCGACGGTGTTTTAAGGCTTCATCTCTCCAAGTCTAACATCGATCCAAGTCACTCTTCCTGCATCGGTACGTACGAGACTTTTCTTTTTCTATTTTCTTGTTCTTCATACATTTAAATTTATTAATTAGAGTATAGGTGAATGATTAGATTAATTTTCTGATTCTTTTTGTTTTCTACAGAGTTTAAATATTCTGCTTTCGGAGAAGGTATTTTCACATTTATTCCATTTCAATCGATATTTTGAAAAAATGTGTTTACTCATTTGTCTGTATTTGTGCTTGTAGATATCTCTGGCAATGACATGGACGAGTCGTATGAGTCGAAGCAGCTCGAAGACGGCAATTTATACGTGCGTTTAGACATGCCAGGCGTTCCCAAGGACAACTTCACTGTCTCAGTGGCTAACGGCAAAGTAAACGTGACTGGTCAAGCTCCTGCTCTTGACCACGACTCAGGTTCTCGGTTGTACTCTAGCGACGTGGTTATCCTCTCCGGTCCTGTCGACTTTCCTATCCATCGGGTCAAAACCATCATCAAGAACGGTGTCATTAGACTCCTCATCCCTCCCGTTTGATATCATTAATTATGATGACGTGGCTAAAGATATGTTTCTTTCTGTTTGTTAAGTGGACCTATTTTGTTGGGATTGATTAATATTAGGATCAATGAGTTTGGATATATTCCAAAAATAAACATTACTTCAATTTGTGTAGCACTCTATCTTTTTTTTTTATATGAATATATGTCTAACCAAATAAAAACAATATGATAATAATTATGAACAAATGAAAAGTGTATTTTATGTGTGCCTCAAGGCATGCATTTACCAAGTCTACGATAAAGCTGAAAACTTACCAAATTTAGGCAAAGACCAACTTTGTTGTCTATCTTGATACAAGACAAAAACCTCAGAGCTTTCACCAGCGTAGAAACGAAAAGATGAAATTAATAAAACTTATACGTTTGTATATTAGTGGAAATTAATAAGAGAGATGATATTTTCGTGTCACTGGAAACTGTTGAGGTGAACACGCATCCTAGTACTATCATATAGATCACACTCACAAATGTAAAGTTAACACGTGTCATAAGAGGGATTGGTTGTCATTTTCACCTGACAACCTCCCCATACAGTCTCAAAAACCTCTCTAAAACCCTAGTGACAGTGAAAGAAAGAAAGAGAGAGATCTCAAAAAAGAAAAAAACACTAAAATCCTAATTAAAAACAGGAAAATACTTAACTGCCTAAGACCATGATTATCGGGGTGCCTTAACCCTGGTTCTTAGCTTAATTTTGATTAAAAGAAAAACAAAATTCTTTTTTAATCCAAGGAACGTCGCTTAATTAAGCGTTACAAGAACTGTCGCTTGTGGACACGCGTCGTCCAACAACGAAGTCTCTATCTCTCTCTCATCCCTATCTCTCTCGCGAAAGGAAGAAAGATGTCGGTCTCGATTCCGAAACTTCTCTAGTGATCTCTCCTCCATGGATGATTCAGTCGGAGATTCCCCCTCCCCTTCTTGATTTCTCGTCGACTATGAGAGAATCGGCGTCTCTGTCGGCGCCTCCCCTCGAGGACTCTGCCGCTTTTTCGTGATCTCTCTTTGACGACTCCGGATCTCTTTGGTGATCTCTCCTCCACGATGAATCAATGGACGTCTCTCTCTGTTGCTCTCCTCGAGGACTCCGCCTCTCTATCTTAATCGTCGATTCCAATACCATATATCTCTCTCTCTCGACTACCGTTTGAGCTCGGTCTAATGGAAAGGTAAAGCAACGATTTTATTTGCTCAATAGGTCTTAATCCTTCATGCATGTCTTAGATTGTGCCTCTTATAATTGATTTTGATTTGATTTTGATTTTTTTGTTCTGTTGGTTTGGGTCTGTTGATTCTGTCTCCTGCGTTTGTTTAGAGTTCGTGATGAATATATATGTGATCTGATTCTTTGTGATTTTTTTCTGTCATTGGGAGATGGTTGGAGCGTTGAAGACACACGAAGGTTCGTCAGACCAGAGAACACATGAAGGTTCATCAGACACATGAAGGTTCGCCAGACCAGAGAACTACAATTGCAAAAGAGGTAAATGCATATTTCTTTGCTCTTTTAAATTGATTGAAAGTGTGATAAAATAGCTGTGAATATTTTCGTTGGTTGTTTTTGAGAAATGGTTCACATAGAGGTTGATTAGTTCGTGTATCTGTTCACATGAATTGATTGTGTATCTGTTCTGAATTGATTAGTTTGTAATAAATGGTTAGTTTATGGTTGCTAATAAATATCATCTGATGGTTAGATAGAAATGGATTAGAAGTGTTATGAATGTGTGTTAGATATATGTCAACTCGTTTATGGTTGGGCCGATCTATTAAACACAATGCCTTTGCTTTCTCTCTTCTATAAAGTGTTTCTTCTTCTCTTCTTCTCTTCTATCTATCTAAAACATAATTATTAGCTTCCTCTCTTCTTTAAATCATCTCGGATATGGATTCTCTTCCAAATACGAAGAGGCAAAAGTTTGTTGAACTTCTAAACAGTCAACAAAACATTATTTTTGGTTTATCTGAAGATAGTCTCGAACTATCTTCATCTCAAATCCCTCTTTTTCGCTCGCAACCGATGGAAGATTCCAACTTTGTGGAAGGCACTCCTGTAGAGCGTCGAAAAAGGAGGCACTGGACGCCGGTATATGACGTTGTGCTCATTAGCTCCTGGCTAAATACAAGCAAATATCCAGTTGTATCGAATGAGCAAAAATCCTGATCTTTCTGGAAAAGGATTGCAGCATACTTCGCTGTAAGTCCTAAGGTGCAAGGCTGTGAATAAGGGAGGTGTCCCACTGCAAGCAGCGTTGGCACAAGATCAACGATCTAGTCAACAAGTTTTGCGGGGCATATGAAACTGCAAGTAGAGAGAAACAGTGGTCAAAATGAGAATGATATTCTCAACCTAGCTCATGAGATTTTCTTCAACAACCACAAAAAAAATTCAACCTTGAACATGCTTGTAAGGAACTTCGAAATGATCAGAAGTGGTGCGAGCTTAATACTTGTAAAGCCGATGGAAGTGCAAAAAGGAGGAAGCTTGATGACGGTGCAAATTCTTCAACCTCTCACGCGTCTGACAACAATACTGGTGGAGCTGATCAAGCAGCCACTCGGCCCCTGGGTGTTAAGGCATCTAAGGGGCATGGTAAGCAAAAGACTAAGGCAGAGGCGAAGTCGGCGTCTGAGTTTCATAGCATGTGGAGCATCAAGAAGGAGGATATGGCCATGAAGGAGAGGCTGTCGAAGATGAAGCTGTTGGATAGTCTTATTGCAAAACCAGAACCGTTGCATGAGTATGAAGAAGCGCTGAAGAAGAAGCTTATTTATGACTTGTTGTCTTAAGCTTTGATGCTTTTAAGTTGATGTTGTCTAAGTCTAATTGGGTTAAATGTTTAAATATCTGTGTTTGTGTTTCTGTTTAAACTCTTTGTTGTTTAAATCTGTGTTTGTGTTTTTGTTTCTTGTTCTTGTAATGGTTATTGATTATGGAAATGCCTATGTTTGTGTTTCTTGTTCTTGTTATCGTTATTGATTAAGAATGTGTTTGTTGTTCTTTCTGTCAACTTAAAAATTATTGAAGTGTGCTCTCGTCTGAAGCTACTGTCACGGACTTGCTCTCATCTGCAATCAGGTAACTCTGATCACTTGTTTGTGTCTTCTTGTGTCATGGACATAACCTGATCACTTGTTTGTATCTTCTTGTGTCTTATTGTCAGGGTGGAGAAGCTGTTTCTCCTCTGAAGTTTGTGTCACGGACACACTGTTTGTGGAGGCTGTTTGTGTCACGGGGAAGCTGTGTAGTTGTGTCTTTTTGTGTCTTATTGTCACGGGGAAGCTGTGTGATCCATTGGCTACTTGTGTCTTATTGTCACGGGAATTCTGTATACTTGTGTCTTATTGTGTAAAACTTGACAAGCTGTGAAGTTGTATATAAATGTTGTATTGCACAAAGATTTTATTCACAATCTCATCTTCTCTCTTCTCGTGTTCTATATAAATTTGGTGTTCCGCAAACTTTACAATCTCATCTTCTCTCCTTTATCTCTTTCTCTCCTTGATCTATATAAGTTTGGTATTGTGCAAACATTACAATATCATCTTCTCTCCTTGGTCTATATACATTTTTATTAACTAAATCATCTTCTCTCTTTTATCTCCTTGTTCTTGTTTGATATAAAGATTTTAAAATTCTTCATTTCCATCATAAATTTTATTCACAAATTCTCCGTTCTCTTCTTTGTCTATTCCCAATCTCATTATCCATTCTCTTCTTAATCATCACAAAGTAATCAATTTTTTTTTCACATATATGGCATCTTCCTCTCATAACACTTTTGAGGGAGTAGCTGATGAAAGTTTTGATCAATATTTTGATGAATATTTTGATCAAGCTTTCGAGAATTTTGCCATTGCTTCCGGTGATCAAGACGAAAGAAAAAAATGAATTTATATCGAAAGAAATCGAGAAGAAGGCGATGTACGTTTATGGAACGATTATTTTAGTGAAACTCCAACTTACCCTGATAATCTCTTCCGTCGACGATTTAGAATGAACAAACCATTGTTCATGCGTATTGTTCATCGACTCTCCAATGAAGTTGATTTCTTTCACCAAAAGAAAGATTGTCTTGGAAGGCTTAGTCTCTCTCCACTTCAAAAGTGTACAGCAGCCATTCGTCTCATGGCATATGGTACTGCGGCTGATACTGTTGATGAATATCTCAGACTCGGTGCAACTACTACTCGGTCATGTTTGGAAAATTTTGTGGAATGAATAATAAATTTATTCGGCGAGAAGTACCTAAGAAGACCAACACCGACTGATCTTCAATGTCTGCTTGATATTGGTGAACATCATGGATTTCCCGGGATATAGGAAGCCTCGACTGTATGCATTGGGAGTGGAAGAATTATCCCACCGCTTGGAAAAGTCAATATTCACGTGGTTTAGGAAAACCCACAATCGTTTTAGAGGCGGTTGCTTCGTATGATCTATGGATATGAAATGCGTTTTTTGGACCTCCAGGTACCTTAAATGATATCAATGTTCTTGATCGCTCTCATGTTTTCGATGACATAATAAAAGGTCAAGCTCCGCAAGTCACTTTCTCTGTCAATGGAAGAGAGTATCATTTGGCTTACTATCTCACCGACGGTATTTATCCGAAATAGGCAACTTTTATCCAATCTATTCCAATACCACAAGGGCCGAAAGCGGTTTTATTTGCTCAACATCAAGAAGCGGTCTGAAAAGATGTGGAGCGTGCTTTTGGAGTCTTACAAGCTCGCTTTGCCATCGTTAAAAATCCATTATGAGAGCATGTATCATACTCCATAACATGATAGTAGAAGACGAACGAGATGGATACACTCAAGATGATGTTTCAGAGTTCCAACAAGGAGAAAACACCAGAGGTTCACAAGTGGATCTCACGTATTCTACAGATATCCCAACAAATATCGCCAATATGATGAGCGTTCGAACTAGAATTCATGATAGACAAATGCATCAACAACTGAAAGCTGATTTGGTTGAACATTTATGGCGTAAATTCGGACAATATCAAGACAACAACTGAGTTCGGATGCTTCTTTCAAATTATTCTCGTTTATTTTACTAATCTTTTTTGTAATGTTTTTTTAATCTATGTTTAAAATGTTTTCTTTTAATATGTTATATTTAATAAATAATTTTTATCTTTATAAATTTTTAATTAAATAAATTTTTTATTTTTAAGAACCCCAAATTAAGAACCTATCATTGGAGCTCTAAAAATAGGGGTCTCTTAACTATAAGCTCTTAACCATCATTAATTACTAAATGATCATTAAGAGACCGATTTGGGTCTTTAGGGTTGATCATGCTCTAACCATGCCGGTCTTAAACATTGGTCCCATTTGACCCCAAAAAAAAACATTGGTCCCATCCCTTAATGTCAAGTTTAATTTTTTTGTTATTATTCAAATTATTAATCGTTATGATATAATCATATAGACATAATTAAACCGTACGTGTATAGTAATGAGTTTGGTTAATAAACGCAAGGAGCATTGTTTCACAAATAAGAAGTGGACGCGTGCCCCCTTCCCTAGCAGTTTTTGTCGTTTTCACCTGACAATATCTTCCTTCCCTCCTCGTCGCCTTGTCTCCCATAAAGATCAGCGTGAGAGAGAGAGAGATTTATAAAGGAGAAGCAACCCTAATATCCAGTTGCTAAAAACCTCCATCTGTTGAATCATGGCCGCCGTTCCTCTTCCTGCCGTCCCTCAGTCTCCCGGTAAACTTCTTCTGAACCAATGAGAAGCTCAAATCTCAATCGAGTTTCTCGTTTACTGAGATGATATTTTCTCTAATAATTTTTAATGTGGTGATAGCAGAAGGGTTTTACGCAATCAACAACGAGTTTCTCATGAATGGGCCAAAAGGGTTTCAGGAGTACAAGATGCTTGAGAACGATATCATGTTCGTGAGAATGGATTTTCCCGGCGTTCCAGAAGATGGCGTTACTCTTGAACCCTCCAAGACCCTTGTGAGTGTCAGCGCCCACGCACCCAAGGTCCATACACACGACTTCTCTCACCGGAACTACCTCATCATCACCGGACTCGTATGCGGATGCTGCGAGATCTCCGGCTTCACCTACCACATGACCGACGGTGTTCTCAGGCTTCATCTCTCCAAGACTAACATCCTCCATCCTCAACGCCCTTCCTGCAACTGTAACCCATTAATTATCTATTTTAGTTTATTATATATACGAATCATTCAAAATTTTACTTTATTTATATCTTACAATTAAAAATAAACTGAGTTACGTTGTTTTTTGGTCAGCGTTTCTCGGTGGCATACGTTTCAGAGGAGATGGTAATTTTATTTTATTTTCTTTTGAATTTTTTCTTACATTTTGTAAATGTTTTTACCGTACTCTCCTCTATGTGTGGTCGCAGATCTCTGTCGATGTCCTCAGAGGCTTCCCTATAACAGGGATCCTTATCGTACGTGTTAATTTTTAATTAATACTACTATATAAATTAATCATATATATTATGATTCAGTACTATGTTTGGTTTATTAATTTGTCACTGTGGTAATTGCTATGTGTGGAAGAGCAGACCCGGATTTAACGGGTCCGTTGTTGATTCCTCACCCGAATGTGCGTCAAGGAACGACTATGGCTTATGAGTCAAAGCAGCTCGAGAGCGGCAGCCTATACGTGCGTTTAGACATGCCAGGTGTTCCCAAAGACAACTTCAACGTCTCCGTTTCGAGCGGGAGAGTCAAGGTGACTGGTCAAGCTCCTGCCGTTAGCCATGACTCCGACGGTCGCTTCTACTCTGGTGACGTGGCTATGCTTTCTGCTCCTGTTGACGTTCCTAGCCGTCCGATCAAAACTATCATCAAGGATGGTGTCATTCGCCTCCTCATCCCTTCCGTTTGATGTGAAAAAACTCGTTCGCGTTTGAAATAATCTGTCTCCCGTGGTGGACCCCAGTTATGTCGTTGCTTTGAGGATTATGTCATTTTATTTTATGGACTTTAATTTGGATATGTTCGCAACTGTTTTTTTTTAAAGCCCATTCCCTTTATGCACGAGTAGTGTTTTAACAACACTCAATATACAAGTTCAACACTACTTTGTTGAACCGTCAATATACAAGTTCAACAAAGCTAGAGCTAAAACCGTACCAATAAATGGAAAAAATGAGAGACTAAACAAATCAGCAACACTCAATTTCATTACTCAAACTTCAACAAAACAAAAACATCAATCGAGGCATTTCTCCAAAAAAGTTACCTTTTCTTTTTTGAATTTTGAAATAATGTTAAATTTATTCAAATTTTTTTTTTGTACAGACTGTTGCATTAACTGAATGTTTTGAAAAAAGGAAAACAGAGACAGAAAACAAAGAATCATCTGTAGGAGAACCAAGTTTCCATGGCCTTGTTATACTTTCGAGCATCCAACATTCTCAAACTGGTTATTCGATTCCTAACCAGCTTGTCGATGCGAGCGACCAATACGGATGTAGCCTTTGGCGTTTCACCATGCCATCTCCCATTCATTTCATACCAAATAGTGGATAAGGTAGCTCCAAAAAGGTTACCATTTATAACAAAAACATCAATCTTAACAAATTCAGTCCTTTTTTTCTTTCAACAGAGTTAGTCTATTATTATTATTTTTTTAATTCAAATGGTAACCTTTTGGTGAAATGTCAAATGGTAACCTTTTGGTGAAATGTCAAATTCACACCCAATTATTCCTTTAGTTGTGTGTAACCATTTGCATCTCAGACAAAGGGATTTGTCTGCTATATATAGATAGCTCTAGCGAAAGAAAGAAATATAATTTCTTGAGAATGGCGCGCGGCTGATGTGGTTGTTGTGGATGCGTAGAGAGAAACTTAGTTGGGTGTTATGTAGCTCTATATAGCGATGTATTAGTTGGTGACATGCAGAAAAATTGGTTGCTTGGGAAAAGGGAGAGAGGTGTAGGCTAGTTGCTCGAGAGCATAGACAATAGATGAAGATAAGGAAGAAGAGAGGAGAAAAAGAAACCGTTGTTAGTGTAAATTTTACTTTTTCCATGTCTCTTCCTCTTGATCATGCATGTGTGTTATTTTTTGTGGATAACAAAGAGCTAATTAACACGTTGAGTTCATGTAAAATGATCTTCCAATAGTTGAAAACAAGCTAGAACTAGTTGCAAATTTGTAGTCGTCAATATGGAGACACACCAGTTGTTTCTTCACACCGATGCCTATGGGGGAAAATAAAAGCAACTTAAAATCTATATGTGATTGATAGAGGAGGACAGTCACAGAGCAGTTTGAACGGCGTTTCGCTTGCCGTTAAAAGCCCATGTACGAGTTAACTAAGATGATTGATCGAGTAAATTAAACATTAAGAGCCTCTCTTTTATTATGGAGTAGTGCTAATTTTACATTAGCCTCAAACATCCTAGATAAAACCTTATATATTATTATGAAACATGCGATGAGGTGTGGTGTTGACATATATCGACAACCACATTCATACACTCTAGGGTTTCGTTTGGAATCTAGTAGGAGGGTCCAGGCATGGTCTTCTGGAAGGGACAAACGCTAACTTGCGGGATGTTGCAAACTTTAGGTAAGTGCGTAGCGGTCTGGTAGATACGGCTCACCATTTGCTGCTTTCCTTGCTGTTGTCCCTGTTGTTGAATTTGTTGTTTAACCGCTTTGGATGCTCCTTTCAAGGTTGGGCAAACGCAAAGGGGCTCTTCCTGGTGGAGCTCGTTACAGCATTGCTGGAGTAGAGGCGGTCTCTGCTGTGGACCCTGGGGGTTCTCCATGTCGTCTTCAAAGTCAAACTCACCGTCGAGGGTCCAGCTAGGACCACCGCCAGACTGCATTGCTTGCTTGTGGAGCCACTGCTGGCAAGCTCTTAGGTGTTGTGCTTGCTGAAACTCCTTCCTACATTTTGGAATCCTAAATGGGCCGGCTGGGTTTGTGGCATCATCTTCGTCGAACTCGACCACCGTCCGGTAGATGGAGGCATTGGTGAGAAGGAAGAAGAAGGCGAGAGTTGCCGAGACGAGGAAGAGCTTGTTCGCCATTCGTGTATGTTTTTAATCTTGTTTGTATTGATGAGTTTTGGTTTGAGTAAAGAGTGAAGCGGATGAGTTAATTTATAGGCGATAAAGGAGATTTGCATGGCGATCACGTGTAATAATGCATGCACGCATGTGATTGTATGTGTGTGCTGTGAGAGAGAAGCTCTTAGGTGTTTGAAGGGAGTGACAAGTGGCGAAGAAAAACAATCCTCCGCGGCTGCATGCTATGTGTAACGTGTAGCTAATGTTCTGGCATGGCATCTTATGAACGATTCTTTTTAAAAACAAGGTAAAAACTTAACTTCATAAAATTAAAAAAAAAACGTTTACTAAGTTGGTTTAAAAGGGGATGAGAGTCTATAAATTTTGGAGGTAGTGCCGTTGGGAATATAAATTGGGAGCTTAATCAGAATTATAGAAGTTAAAGTTGATTTAGTCACGGTCAATATAAATTGGGAATTTGAGTCAAAATCTTCCAAATTCGGAATCCGTCTTGTTACACCCGGTGGATAGGAGCCGAACGGTTTGAAAATACTTGAAATGTGGATGCAGGTGCAGGCTGGTTTAATTTTATGTTGAATGGATACATGTCAATCGAATTTGAGTTATAGGTACACATTTTACTCTGATACTAAAATGTAACATTTGTCTCAAGAATGGTAGGTCATCCTTACTCGAGAACGGTATGCCATTCACTTGAACGTATATCTCATTCAACCCAACTCTAACACACATTTCATACCCATGTCTAAAATAAAGAAAATTGAAGAAAAACGCTCAATAGCGTCAATCCTTACAAATATAATGTACATGGCAACCTCGCATGAAAATAGTAATAAAGAGGAGTGAATAATATAAAGTAGTCACTAATTGGATGACAAAGCAAATGGAACCATCCGATAGATGTTTTAAGAACAAGAGGTACATTTGTATATATGCATTGGTTGATACATTTCTGCCATCTGAACTGTTTCTTCCTCAAAGAAGAAGAAGCATTCAGCCAATAGTGAAATTTAAAATGTTGGAAAAATGAGGATGCAGTCAGAAAGTCCAGAATATAAGTGGTAACTGAATACTTGCCTCAGAAGCAAGATAAGAAACATAAGTCTTTAAAGGAATCAATCACCGATGAAGAAAGCTTAAGGATTCAAGTCTATATTTGGCCACTAGAGACGTCCACACTAGGCTTGTCTCTACAAATGCAAACAACTTCAAGCAAGGCAGTGACAGGACAGATAATGCTTAGAGAAACCGTTGAAAAGAAGCAATAAAGCACAACTCCCTGAATGATCTAATTATTGGCTAATCTAGGATTTGCACTGACCATATTACTTCAAAGATAGTTCCATTTCAAGAAACATGAACAGAGAACTTGAATGAGAAAATTCTATTATCAAATTCAAAGGATATGATAATCAAAGAAAAATTGCAAGAGTACATAGACAAATTCAGCAGCACATAGAAAAACCCAATTGATCTGCGTAAAAATCCCAATTCTCTCTTCTGTATACAAAATCACGAATCCATATACTCTTCGATTTTCAAATCAAAACCAAATAACCAGCCCTAAATTATACAGTAAAATCCCGATCAAAACGGGTTAATAATTTTATGAAATAATACAAAAAGAAACAGACTGAGATCGGCAAAACCTCGACCAATAAATCAAACAACATCGTCCTTCTTGGGTTTCCGATAATTCTTTTCGATGTGCTCGACGATGACGAGAACAGTGTTCGTCAGCTTCTTTACATCGGGAACGTTGTAATTCTGCGCAACGTATACACCATAAGCCGTTCCCATCGTGAACACGAAGCAGCTCTTTATTATCCCCATCCCCCCCACCCCTCTCTACTACACTTTCTCCGGCGAAGTTTCAGGTCTGTAGTAGTGTTCTATTTGCACTTGTATATGAAACTTTAATGGGCCTTCAATATTTATTTCTAAGGCCCATAATGGGCCCAAAACAAATAAACCCGGCATGCTCATTCCCCTTGGTTACCCTTGCGTGCTTCTTGACCAAACCCAAAGTTGTTAGGGGTAAAATACGTCAGAAACGTGATCCCGGCATATCCGAGTCTTCTTTATCCTTTTTCCTTTTCCGAGGTAGTGTTAAGGTGCAGTATTTCCCTCGTACACCGTCATTAGAATGAACGGTTAAGATTTTCTCTCCAAGATATTAATAAACACGTACCGTCAGATACTATTCTAAGCGTGCCACGTCAGCTGAGGAGTTCAGATATTATCCCGCTCCATCTGTATAGAATCTTTTATCCTTATCGCGTAATTTTTTAAATGGTTAGCAGAATTTTAGTAGGTTGCTTGATTTGCGTTTTTCTTGGATATTCGGTTTGTTAATTGTGTCGCTGTTGTTATCTTCAAACGATAGCGTTGAGCTCTAGGAAAAGTGTGTTTGATCGCAGAAAAGGCTTCGTCTTTTGTCTTGCAACAGGTTCGATCATGGAGTTCTTTTACCTTATTGCGATCTTGTACTTCGTTTTAGATTAAGTTTATGTTGATCAATCGATTTAGGCTTTAAGGAGAGTCCCTACTATGTCTTGTGAGAAAAAAAAGGGGGTTTCTGAAGTTTTTTTGGGATTTAAGACATGATCGACTGATAGACGGATTAAATGACTTCTCGGTTTGATTCTGTTTTTGATGGTTGTCTGATTGGGGGGTTGTTATTGTACATGTAGGCTTATAAGGAATGGCAAAGAGCACATTCAAGGAAGAGCATGACCTAGGTTTGGATCCTACCTTTTGTGTTTGATTCTCAAGTAAACTTACTCACTTTTGGATCTAATGATGATTCTATTTTCAGAGAAAAGAAGTGCAGAGGCTGCTCGGATTAGAGAGAAATATCCAGATAGGATTCCGGTTAGTGCTCAGTGTTTTACATTACCTTGTGATTAGCATATTGTCTTCCTTTTCCATGTTTGGACGATCCCTTTGTGTTGCCCTCAGCTTAAGCTCATCTATCTGCCTATATTATAGTTTTCCCTTTTTTGTCTCTCTGTCTAGGTGATTATGAACTTATCATATCTTTGCCTATAGTTTTGTAGATAACCATCTGGCTTTAAATATACTCCTCCCAATTAACAGTTGGTTATCAAGTAATCAACATCTGATTAGCCTCATGCTTGTGCTATATATATATATATATTTTTTGGCATTGTATCAACTGCTTTATGGAGTTTTTTGAATTCTACTGTCAATAACGACGGTAAGATTTCGAACTTGTTTGTTCTTTTTTGAAATGTAGCTTTCGAAAACTTGGTTTTAACAAGTACTGCTTGGTAACACTTACGACTGAATGGGTTGATTTGCATAGTTCATATTGGGAAGTGATTATTGATTTTATATGGTTACTTAAAAGCCCCACTTGAGTGATGATTGTCACACTTTTTGTATTTGTGTGGGATCCAGGTGATTGTTGAGAAGGGGGAGAAGAGTGATATACCAACCATCGACAAGAAAAAGTAAGCATCTTGATTACTGTAATCAATGTACATCTCCCTCGGACCTGGCCTTTGATTGACAACTAAGCTTTTTTTATCCTGGATGCAGATACCTAGTCCCAGCTGATCTGACAGTGGGGCAATTCGTGTATGTCATTCGCAAAAGAATCAAACTGAGTGCTGAAAAGGCTATCTTTATCTTTGTGGACAATGTTCTTCCTCCAACTGGTAACACAGATAACACCTACTGTATATTCAAGACATTAAAATCATTCTGAGACATCTACTTTGGCAGGTGCACTAATGTCTGCTGTGTACGAAGAGAAAAAGGATGACGATGGCTTTCTCTATGTCACTTACAGCGGAGAGAACACATTTGGATCTCCATAGAGATCTCTTGCTGGATATTTCGTTTCTATTTTACCTATTTCGCCTGAGTATTTCATATCTTATTATTAGTTATCTATGCACTACTTTCTCTAAGAACTTTAAGATGGCCGTTAATGTGTACAGAGAACATAAAAATAATGTAGTATATATAATCTCAAAACCTACTTTGTCACGACTTGATTGTGTTTTTTATTTGACTTTCACTCAATAAGCCGACATAACATGATGCCCTGATGTGCCACAGTAGTTACAGAGGCAAAAAAGTCTTTAACTAAATAGAACAGCAATGGCCGGTTATGGTACAAAAGGTCCCACATTGTCGTTGACGGAGAGAGGAAGAGACGGTCGGACCATGTTGCCTTGTTCTACTAACTCTCAACTCTGTCCATGTTGATTTTAGCTTCTTCATGTTTATTTGTCAATCGTTAAAGCTTGCTCGATTTATGTATTTATGAGTGATCCGTAAAGATATTATCTCATTCAAGGCGAGAAGGCCTCCTAACCAGTCACGTGAAACGTGAGACACGCGGTTGTGTCCTTAGGAAAAGATAGGTACTTTGAATATTTAAGTGAAAGTTGAACGAAAAGGTTCATAGCCAGTGTCTGTAAACTGAATAGATGGGGATGTTATCATGTTAACGTATGTGACATGTCTAGTAGTGTCTTGATAAGAAGATGAATGTCATCTGAGTATGACTTGCGAATGTTACGTCAAACTATTGTGTTATATGCTAAATATATCTGAATAAACTGCCGTGAAATTGTACAATAAAGATGGGTTACGAGGGTAAGTATAAGGTTTGCTAACGGAAGAAGGAAAATGAGAGATTGACCCCACACGAAGACTTAAGTAGACAAAAAGTTTGGCCGATCAAGACACACCACTATACATCAATAGATACGTATATGTAATGCAGAAATGAATGTGAATATGTTTGAAAAAATGGACAAGAGAGAGAGAAGGTAAAAGAACAAGAGAGGAACAAGAGCATGTTATGGTAATGAAGGACCCCCCCACCTGCATTCAGTGCTTGTCTTTCTCTCTTTACTCTCTACATTAACTTTCTTCTCACTACAAATACTCCCTCCCTCTTCTCTTCTCTTCTCTTACACTTACATTTGAAACTATATTCGTCTTGCCACATTATATAAGTATTTAAGGAAAAAGAAGAAAAAGAGAGTCATGTCTTGGTCTGTGAGGAGTGGATTTGTGTTGGTGTTCTGTTTCATTCTTCTGCTTTTGGCATCCAATGTTGGATGTGCTAATGCTCGTCGTCTAGGATTTCACAAGCATCATCACAAGATCCAAAAGGTTGCTTCTTCAGTACAAGACGTTGTCAATGGTGGAGGAAGGAAGAGGGCTTTGGGTGGAGTAGAGACGGGGGGAGAAGTAGTGGTCATGGATTATCCTCAGCCTCATCGCAAGCCTCCCATTCACAACGAGAAGGCTTAAATTACTCCATCTGTACCTCTCTCTATACATCATATGATCACAAGACTGTTACATGCATATGCATTCACCATGACATTCTTGAACTATATTCATTACCAACTTCTTTTATTCTCGCTTCCTTCGTTCTATAAAACAAACAAGCTGCACCTCTCCCTTATAAATATACTGTATTTCATGTGGAAGTAGCTTTAGTAGTACGTAACGAACATTCTTCTGTTTCATTCTTCTGCTTATAATATACTGTATTTCATGTGGAATGAGCTTACTTTAGAACTCTTCACCACCATTTTAGCTCTAAGTAGCTTTAGCAGTACGTAACCAACATCATCATTACAGAGAATACCAATCAATGTCGGTGAGAGGTACAAAACCCTCACTGCAGCTCAAAACTTAGCTAATGGTATATAGTACCGACCGTATACTTCTGGTTAAATTAGGATGGAAGACGGGAAGAATATTGTTAAAACAGACTCCAACTATGAATGGTTTCACAAAATCAATGAATTCAGATGTCCTGACGCCGAGCTTCAGATCAATCTCTCCACTGCCCAACCAGAAGAAGTCCGGTCTAAGTTTGGTTATGGCCTCATCCAGTATCACCTAAAAGTTTCCCAAAACCCATCCAACTCATCAGTGCTGCTCAAATGTCAACATAGTAAACCATATTTAATTTTCACATCAAAATCAATCCAAAATGCCTAGAAAAAAGTCTAAACATGAAGCATTTCATACATATCTCCACGAAAGGAACTTCCAACTCTATGTTTACTTTCCAAATAACATTTTGTTCTGCACAGACCGAACTGGAATCCAATGGTCTTTTTTTATCATGAGAACACAAGCAACAGAACTGAATACTCAAAAGGGAAAACTCACTAATACTTAAAAGATGATTTTGAAAAAATGATGTGTCACAGATACAGTAGGATGAATAGTGTTTTGTCTGAAGTGGGCCACTTCTGCATAAGAGAAGGAGGAATACACATCAATGCAGTAGGGTATGAGCCTACTAAGATTATTTCTGCACACTCAACAAAAATAACGCCATTTAAGTGATCATGATTAACCAGAGCTTTTAATTTTGGTTTCTTAACTCGTGATTCGACGTTTTTTTTTTTTTTTAAACACTTTTCGGTTAAAAACCGGCTCTTATATCTCTTATTTAAGAACCGGTTCTTAGCTTTTCTTAGTTAAAACTTAAGAAATGATTTTTAACCAAAACTAAGAACCCCACCCTAAAAATCCGGGTTAATCATGGTGTAACGCTAGTATTAGCAGTTCAAAGAAGGCATCGGACCGTAAAAAAAGGGGTTACCTGCCTAAAACCCCCTGTAGACTTACACACCTTATTTATTCCCACCCAAAGTACTTAGCTCTTCGTAAATCCACCCAAATTTATAATTCCTCTTTACATCTCCCCCCAAACTTTTTAAATCCCCCTCTCTAATTCAATTTTTGAAATCAAGATTATAGATAACTTAATTGCGTTTTGTAAATAGCTATTGCCCATTAAAAAAAACCCGCCCAACCCATAATTAAAAAATAACCCGACCCGACTTAATTCAAAGATGAAATCGAATTGGGCTAATTTAAAAATTAGGTTTCGCATTTTTTGCTTCTGAAGAACACAAACACAGGACTAAGAACAGAGAGAGACATAGAGAGAGAGAGACAATGAAGAACAGAGGAGAGAGAGAGACGATGAAGAACAGAGAGGAGAGAGAAACAATGAAGAACATAGGAGAGAGACGATGAAGAACAGAGGAGGAGACGAAGAGGAACATAGAGAGTGCTGAAGAGAGACAGTGCAGAACTTCTCCATTGAGCATGAGCAGTTCATCCTCATCTTCTTCGCGACAGAGAACAATGGGAGGCATACCAACACAATGTTGGTGTGGTAGAATGTGGTGATCTCTGTCAAAAAGACCAAAAAGAATCCGTGTAGGAGGTTTTACAGGTGTGAGATTGCAATGCAGGTATGAGAATTAAGTTGTTTTTGTCGCCATTGTAGATTTGCTACTTTACAGCCTTTAATGGATATGTTGTTTGTGTTTGATTATAGAGATGTCAGGGATATGCGAAAGAGTATGATGGAGCACTTTAAGGTTCAAGAAACAAGGCTTGACAAGATGGAAGAAGAAGCAATGATAACTAAGATGAATGAAGAGGTGCTTGAAACCATATATCAGTCTTATGTGTTACTCATGTAAGATTATGATAGAAGCAATGAGCTTTATATAGTGTGATTATATTTTGTGTTTATACTTATTTAAGCGATGAGCTTTATGTATTTGTTTGTGATATTTTGAGTGTCAGACATGAGTAGTATTATGTAAGTAAATGATCATGTTCTTTACGTGGCTTAGTTTTGAATGTTCAACCTGGATATAAGCAGTAATAATATGAACCTACACAAGTCGTTACATAACTCTATAAAAGACACTGCTTATATGAGTCTGAAACATAAACACGTCTTACATAACCATCATGCTGCTCATGACCGAAATAGAAACAAGTCTTACATAATAGAAACATGACTGGATTGAAACACAAAACCCATATTCGATTGAAGCACATAATCCAGACTCGATTGAAACACCCATGCCTAAACAGAAACAGAAACGCCACAAACATGACCGAAACATAAACAACAAACGCCACAAACAAACTAGCTTCTCTGGTCGCGAGCTCCTTCAACACTTTTCATACTGTCGTCCATCTCTCTCATGCTTCTCTGGTCGTGAGCTCGTGTCTTTCGTCCATGGCACCATCTTCGTCGTTCCTCTCTCTCTCTCTCTCTCTCTCTCTCTCTCTCTCTCTCTCTCTCTCTCTCTCTCTCTCTCTCTCTCTCTCTCTCTCTCTGTTCTTAGTCGTCTGTCGTGTTCTTCAGAAGCAAAAATGAAACCTTCATTTTTAAAAATTCTGGGTCGGGTGGATTCTTTTAAACGGGCAATCACTATTTACAAAACACAATTAAATTATCTCTAATCCGGATTTCAAAGATTGGATTAGAGAGGGGGATTTAAAAAGTTTGGGGAGAGATGTAAAGAGAAATTATAAATTTGGGTGGGTTTACGAAGAGTTAAGTACTTTGGGTGGAAATAAGTAGGGTGTATAGGTTTGCAGGGGGTTTTAGGCAGGCAACCCTAAAAAAAGTGGTTCTAGTTTTTCACAAGTAACGGCAAAAATACTAAAGAAAATGAGTGGTACAAACAGAAGCTGGCTCACAAGAAAAAACTTTAACTAATTTTGGGCCCGTATCAAATGCAAACAGTGTTAAAATGTACCACACCTCCATTACAGACTTAAAGAAACAACCCAAAAAAAAAAACTAGCTGTCAGACCTTCGGGGCCTCTGTGACAATTAGGACAGGCATGTCTGGGAAACGCTTGGCAAGAACATGTGTGGTAAAGGGAAAACTCTCTGTAACTATTTATGAACACAGAAGACAACACAAAACTGTTTGTCTAGGAGAAGAAAACACAAGTGGGCAGAGGTTATTATCATGCTAATCCTCATATCTTACACATGTCTAATATATAATTAACAGTGTAGCAGCAATGAGCAAGTACCAAGAGATAATCACCAGAGCATGGCAAAGTCGGTCAGCTTCAGACAGATTTGATTCTACAACGGAAATAAAAGTTTAATCGACGTCTCCTCAGGAGCAAGTCTTACTACACAAAGATTAGAGAAAGCCTGTCAACAAAGGGAAGCAAGGTATAACCTTCAATATCACCATTATATAAAAAAGAGTCACTGACGATTAAATCGTTTCTTTGGGATCTTGCCCTCGTTTAGAGGATAAAGAAAGTTCTTCGCTGCATCATGGACGTTAAATCTAGCAGAGTACTGCCATAGGAAAAATAAATAAAAAAATAGTAGGTGGTCAGATGAATACAGTTAAAAAACGAATTAAATGTGAGAATATATGCTAGGAACCATTAGGAGCACCTAAACAACAACCACATAGTATTTAGAGTTGTTGCGATCACTGCAATCCAAAATGTTTGATGAAGCTTGAGTATTAACCTGCATTAGTAAACATTTGGTGATACGAAAAGAAACCACCTTCAATAGCATAGATACGCTTTGCCTTTGCAACATGATTCAACAAGTGTAACATGAAACTCTATCCGAGGGCAAAAAAAAAAAAAAATGAATCCAAGGATGAAAATGCTCTTGCAGAGATGGTGGACAGAGGAAGAGCCGAGAATGTTGCGGCGGGATTCGAGAGTCCAGTCCTAGTAATTGGGCTTTCAACTTAGTAGTATTTGAGCGTCAATCTATTCCATTAGAGTCTTATGTGATTGTAGATTTTCTTCAAGTAAGTTGGCTCGAGCTCAACACCAACTATCAATACTTTAACCTTGGTCCAAAAATCTTATGTGACTGTATAAGGTTCTCATGTAACCGCAGCGATTGCGATTGCGGTTGTGGGAATTTGCGGATGCGGGTGGTTGTGATTTTAAACGGGTTAAAGAAATTTGTACTGCGGTTAGAAATATAGAATCACAAGTAATAAGAAGTCCTTCTATTATTCAATCACAAAGTTCTCAAATCACAAATCACAAATCACAAATCATATGTTATGCAACACAATATGCATCTCCATATATATAGAACTAGATAACTCCTAATTCTAATAGTATTATCACAATCCATATTTCCTAATTCTTTTAGATAATTATAACTCAATAAGAAAAGGAAACTTGCAAGTCAAGCTTATCCAACAATTTTTCCCGTAAGCTTGAATTCGCCTTCATCCACGTTCTTGACCCCGATCAAATTCCTCATCTCGACAAACTTGGTTCTTCCCAATGACTTGGTTAGTATGTCTGCTCGCTGCTCACTTCCTGGCACATGTTCCACTTCAGTTCGCTCTTTCTCAACACATTCGCGTATAAAGTGGAACCTTCAGTGTATATGTTTACTTCGGCCGTGAAAAACATGATTTTTCGTCAGAGCAATTGCAGATTTGTTATCCACCATTATCTTCACTTTCTCACAAATCTTTCCTATGACCTCACCAAGTAATTCTTGCAACCATATCGCTTGCTTTGCTGCCTCTGTAGCAGCCATGAATTCTGCCTCACATGATGATAGAGCAACAATCTCTTGCTTCTGTGAACACCACGTTATTGGACAGTCATCGAGATAGAATATGTGACTTGTAGTGCTCTTCCCATCATCTTCATCGACGTTATGAGAGCTATCACTGAATCCGACCACTTCTAACTTTGACTGCCTCAAATACAAAACACCTAAAGAGACACTTCCTCGTACGTATCTCAGTACTTGCTTTAATGCTTCACCATATGATTCCTTTGGTTCCTGCATGTATCGGCTTAGTAGTCCCACGCTAAAAGACAGGTCCGGACGAGTGTGCAATAAGTACTGCATGCAACCTATGTTCCTTTTGTACTATGTTTCATCAACACCTCTTTCTTCAGGTGACTTGGACAGCTTTATGTTGAAGTCCATAGGAACATGAGTTAAGTTGCACGTGCCCATACCGCCTTCCTCAAGGAGCTTCATCGCATATCGGCTTTGTTTCAATGTAATACCTCCGTCGAACTGATGTACTTCAATGCCCAAGTAATATGTCAATCTTCCAAGGTCACTCATCTCAAACACAATTGCCATACTTCTCTTAAAGTCAACGAAGACACCGTGATGAGCAAGTCATCGACATATACTACCACGATGAAAGTTCAACCCAACAAGAATCTTGTTTAGCTTAGCATTCCATGCTCGAGGCGCTTGCTTCAAACCATACAAAGCTTTTCTTAACTGATAAACTTTCCCTTTTGGTCATGCAATCACAAAGGCCTCAGGCTGTGCAACAAATACTTCTTCCTTTAGTTCACCATGCAAGAATGTGGTTTTCACGTCGAGGTGATGTATCTTCCAACCAGATGAAGCGGCCAACGAGATAACTAGACAAATTGTCTCGAGCAACTGGAGCGAAGACTTCGTCGTAGTCGATCCCATGTTTCTGAACGTAACCTTTAGCTACTAACCGCGCTTTGTATTTGATGATACTTCCGTCGGCATTACATTTTATTTTGAATACCCACTTCAATCCGATCGGCTTCACTCCTTTAGGTAAATCAACTAGGATCCATGTATTGTTCTTCTCAATTGAACTTATCTTGTCTAAACACGCATCGATCCAGACCTGTAGCTTCCTTGCCTCTGTAAAATCCCATGGCTCATCGTTGATGACCATGAGAAGGCGTTCACATTCTCCCATCGGCTAAGAGGACGTAATCTTCTAAGTACAAAGGTTTATTGCTTACTCTTGTTGATCGTCTTGGATGTACCTGAGGGTTGATCTGTATCAGCATCATCATCTTCTTCTTCTTCTATTTCACTAGTTGGAATAATACTTTCATTGTCTCCTACTGCTCTTGTCTCATGAGTTTCTCTATTGTCATCGAGTGTCTTCAGTTCAAACTCAAAGGTACCGGAGTTATCATCTTCTCTCGCCTCCTCTGCTTTCCAATTCCAACTTTGGTCTTCCTTGAAAACTACATTACGGTTTACGACAATCTTTCTCTTCGATGGGTCTAAAAGGCGATAGGCTTTAGACCATGTCTCTGTCCCGAGATGCACTAGACGTCTAGATTGATCATCAAGCTTCTTCCTTCCTGTTGTATCACTTGTAGCATAGCACACACACCCAAATACTCATAGGTGATCGAGATTTGGCTTCTTGTCCCGAAGAGCTTCATATGGTGTATTTCCCTTTAGTGATCTTGTCGCAAGTCGATTGATCAAATAGGTAGCATGTCGTACTGCCTCTCCCCACAAGAATTTTGGAACACTCATGTGTTTTAATATGCTTCTGGTCATCTCTAATAGCATACAATTCCGTCTCTCGACAACTCCGTTATGTTGAGGAGAGTATGGTGTTGTAAGATGTCTCCTGATACCATGTCGATCACAATAGGTTTCAAACTCATGAGATATGAACTCACCGCCTCTGTATGTTCTCAACGTCTGGATTGTAGCCTTTGTCTCCTGTTCTACCATCACCTTAAAACGCTTGAAGCTTTCAAAAGCTTCACTCTTATTTTTCAACAAAACGGTCCACATATAGCGAGAAAAATCATCAATAAGAACAAAAATGTATCGTTTATGTCCTGGGGTAGCAGGAGTAATGGGTCCACATAGGTCTCCATGGATGAGTTCAATGGATGGCTTGCTCGATATTGAGTTGTCTGTGGGTATGGTTGTCTAGCTTGTTTTCCAAGTAAGCAAGACGCACATGTTTCTTTTCCGACTGTGATGTTTGGAATGCCGGTGACAAGATCTTTATTTATCATCAGTTTCATCGTCTCAACATTGACGTGACCGAGTCGGGCGTGCCATGTCGATGATTCAGTTGACGCTATTTGCAAGCATTGAATATTATCCGTCTGCAAGGTGACTTTATAAAGCCGATTTCTTGATCGTATGCTCTCGATCATGAGATGTCCACAGCGATCGAATAGCATTAGCGTGTTACCTTTCATTCGTACCTCGCAGCCAACTTCTGTGGCTTGTCCCAGACTCACAATATTGCTCTTCAAAGCTGGAATATAGTATACGTCGTTTAGAACTTTTTTAGCACCTCCCGAGAAGACAAATCGAATGGAGCCCTTTCCTTTGATATCAACACGTGAATCATCCCCAAACCGCACTTTGCCTGTAATTTTCTCGTCCATTGTATGAAAGAACAGACGATTTCCACTCATATGGTTGCTTGCTCCATTATCAAGATACCACAAGTTCTTGTTATCATGACCAGAATCGAAGATGCTCAGGTTGACCTTTTGTTCATTGAGGTAGACTACCTCATGCACTATTAGCTCATCGGCCTCTTGAGTATCATCACCTTTCTTCTCAATAGTTTCTTGAAGCTTAAGTAATTTGTCCGGACATCATTTGCGTAATGTCCAAGCTTATCGCACTTGAAGCACGCAATGTGTGAAGCATCCCGTTGAGTTCCTTGTCGATAAGCGTCACGTTGTTGTTGAAATTGCTATATCTACCACAACCTCAGCCTCTCCGCGAGTTATATCGACCTCCACGTCCTCGACCTCCGCGTCCTCCATATTGATCTTGTTGTGACTCCGTATTGGAGTACAACAATTTGGTTTTATCATCTTGTATGATGAAAACCTCCCGAGGAGTCGACACTCTAAGTTGGTAAAGGGGATAAGCCTTGCTGCTATGAAACCGTAAAGCTTCAAAGACAAGGGATGTGGAGTGAATGGTCACACGAAGGATGCGGAAGGCCATTGATATTCCAACTCAATGACCTAGGATATGACGCACCTAGACGACAATGAGGATGATTCCCTGGATATGACGCACCAGGACGAATCGGTTTGATCCCTTGGATATGACGCACCAAGACGGATCGAAAATATCAATGGATATTACACACCATTGAAAGAAAAGTGAGAATCACTCTCAAGGTTACAAAAATAATCACTCAAAGCTTATTTTATTTCAATGGAGATTACAACTTATTTATAAGAGAGTAAACTTGTTCACAAAGCTATATATTTATTACATTGGAAATCATAAAACTAGTGCATGGAGGAGAGAGAGTGTTTTTGAAACAAGCATTCCTTGAATGTAGGAGAGAGAAGCTTTTCATGCAATTAACCACCTAATTTTCGTCACTCTCTTTGGACAGCAAAGAAACCATTTGATTTTGAATCTTCTTGGACTTGTAACTTGATAAAAATGGGTTGGACATGTTAACTAACATCTTGGATCAATTTCTGAATGTCTTCCATGTCCATAGCTTCATATTTGAGCCCAATATCACATCATACTCCTCCTCTTCAAAAAGATTTGTCCTCAAATCTTGCTCTCCAAAGAAAGAAAAACTTGAACACACACTTCCAAATGATCCAGCAGATTTGAAAAACATAAATAATAAAACTCTTTTTTTTCTTTGTTTGTAGAAGATGAATAGATGAGAATGGTGGATAACAGAAGTGAATACCAAACTCAGAGTGTTGCTCTGATACCAAATGATAAAAAAACCTCCCAAGGAATACACTCTGAAATTGGTAAGGGATAAGTAATGAGATCCTAGGACTCTTCTCTGGATGGTTTTGGATTAGATCATTGCATAAACGAATCAAAAACTCAAGTTTATCAAGGCTGTGGATCGTATGGTGACACAAGAGGCTGCGGAAAGGCTTCTTGATACTCCTAGGCTTAGATCGGATATGACACACCTTTCTAAAGCCCTTGGGCGTTGGATATTACACACCAACAGACTAGATATTACACACCTGACGCTCTCTTAACTCGTGAAAGCAAAGGGAGAAGAAAACACAAAGGTTTTAAGTGAAAGAAGACTTGATAGATTGCTAGGGTTGCCGTCACACACATATATATAGTGAAAGGCTTGGAACAGGCTCCAAGCATTTCAAAACTAAAGGAACACACTCCGTTAATAATGTAGAAACAAAGACATAACTTAGATAGAGTTTTTTTTTTGAAAATAAAAGACATAAGTACTTAGAAATAAAAGATAACATAAGGTTCTTCATGTGGTTTGGTCCGAGAGTATCAACTAGGTGATGTGTTAGCAAGACTATGGCCTCGTTAAAAACCTATCATTGCAAAACCCAGTGGGACAAAAACAATGATAGGAAAAGAGCACACATAGCTTGCTAGCCTAGATGATACTCAGCTTGATGGTAAGATGGCTTGAATGGTAATGAGTGTGTCTTGATGTACCAAGCTTCCTCCAAGACATTCTTCTTGCTCCAAAGACTTCCTGATTAATCCTCCAATAGCTTCTTTGAGTTTCCTGGTTCTGGCTCGAGTTATGGGACCTTCATGAATAGTTAAGACATCTTCTTCAGCTAGTTCATCTCTAAGCTCTCCATCTCTATCTCCATCAGCTGGCTGGTCCATGATCATATCATCCCCTCCCTCTTGAAAAGGATTTGACCTAAAATCAGGTTCATCTGCAATAAAAGGGATCAAGTCAGTAACATTGAAGCTATTACTCACATCATACTTACCTTGGAGATCAATCTTGTACGCATTGTTGCTGATCTTCTTTATGATCTCAAAAGATCCATCAATTCTCGGCATAAGCTTGGACTTCCTCTCATTAGGAAACCTCTCTTTTCTTAGATGAACCCAGACTTGGTCACCCTCTTTAAAGACCATCTCATTCCTTCCTTTGTTGGCATGCTTGACATACTGCTTAGTTTTCTCTTCAATGTTGAGCCTAGCCTGCTCGTGGAGTTGTTTCACTATCTCTGCCTTCTTTTTGCCATCCAAACTGACCCTTTCACACTCAAGTAAAGGGGTTAAATCCAAAGGAGAGGTGGAGTTGATTTTCAAATGTCAAAGCTATTCTGAAGTAAAGAAGATTCAAATAGCCACTGCTGAGTTTTATGGTTATGCTTCAAGCTGGTGGAATCAATTGGTGTCGTCTAGGAGACATTGGAAAAGAACCAGTTGCAACCTGGCTTAAGTTAAGGGCTTTGATGCGTCATAAGTATGTTCCCAGACAGTACCACAAGGAAGTCCTTCGAAAGCAGTCTGAGGCAAGGCTATGTTCTTCAATCTTGGATCGGAAACAACAAGGAAGCATGAGATCAACTCCAACCAGTGTCATTAGTTTATCTAGAAAAACAACAAGCCGGGTCAGTAAGGAGGACATCAAGGAGCTTTCTCAGTTGATTAAGGACGTGGGGAAACCACTCAAGAGAACCAATACAACACGACCATTCATTGAAGCACAACATCAAGAACCAGTTACTACTGTCTCAGAACTCCAAGTTGAAGAGCCGGTATCAAATGAACATATTCAAGAAGATCAAGCCAAAGAATCATCACCTACCATTCAGAAAGAAGAGCAACCAGTTCAGGACGTGATGGTTACTATCATTCAGGATGTGAAAGAAGATGAGGCTGAGGCCCCCATGGAACCACAATCAGACCGTGGACTGAATCAACTGATTGTCTTTGATCTGTCTGATTTCCAAAAGACATTCTTGAGTACTTTTCTGATCAGTCCCTTTGTTTGGAACAAGACCAGAGCAGTGGAGCTTTCAAGACACGAATTGGGGATGAAGCAATTTGTATTTGAGCCTGGAGGAGAGTTGTGTAATCTCAGGAACAAGAACAAACTGATTAAGAAAGAATCAGCTACAGCAACAATTGATTTTGTTGACTTCTCATCCTCTGAAGATAAGGTGTTGCACGTCTCATCTCAGCAATACTTTTACTACAAAACCAATTGTAGAATGTTTCCCACTCAGTCCTTGATTTAACAAACCAGACCACGCAGTAAATGGCCTCCTGATCATCAAGATATTGCCAATTTTACAAAACACATCGATTTGGATCAATTCCATGAGATACTTATATCTGATTGGGTTGGAAGGTTACAGACCTACTTGTGGAGACCTGGAGCATATGTCAGCATATTTATCTTCCTTGAAGAGCACTTTGCCCGTGCTAGAATCATCTTGGGTTATAAGGAGTTGGAAGCTGGACAAAACGCCTTGCTTCTCGACCATGTCAAGATATGGAAGCCACCAGATATGCAGCAGCTTCAGCACCATTACAAAGATTATCAAACCATGAGTGGAGATGGAGGATTCACTGGAGAAAATGGTGAAGTAATTACTGGATCAGAAGAAGAACTCATGGTTTCTTCTCAAATCAAGGAGAAACCACCAGATCAACTTAGCTTACAACAAACTCCAAAGCAACCAACCCGAGGTCAGACTATTTTGAGGTCTACACTTTTCGAAAAGAAGGGTTCTAATGATCAGAGTATCAATGATGAGTCCCTGGCTAAGTTGGAGAAGCAACAAGCAAACCTTGAAAACTGTCTAGCCGCCAGCTTTGACATAGGAGCAGTCCAAGGATCATATCTCAACAACCAAAGGGAAGAAAGCAACAAACTCGACTTCCATGGAAACTTAACTCATAAGGGGCTCACGGCGAATTGGAATCATGTCCAAAGCTTCTCAGGGAAAATAGTTATGGGTTCTACAAGTCGGGTGAACCTGTGTTTGCTTTGTTTGAATTTTTCTAACAAACACAGGTTCACCCGACTTGTAGAACCCATAACTCTTTCCCCTGAGAAGGGTTGGACATGATTCCAATTCACCGTGAGCCCCTGATGAGTTAAGTTTCCATGGAAGTTGAGTTTGTTGCTTTCTTCCCTTTGGTTGTTGAGATATGATCCTTGGACTGCTCCTATGTCAAAGCTGGCAGCTAGACAGTTTTCAAGGTTTGCTTGTTGCTTCTCCAACTTAGCCAAGGACTCATCATTGATACTCTGGTCATTAGAACCCTTCTTTTCGAAAAGTGTAGACCTCATAATAGTCTGACCTCGGGTTGGTTGCTTTGGAGTTTGTTGTAAGCTAAGTTGATCTGGTGGTTTCTCCTTGATTTGAGAAGAAACCATGAGTTCTTCTTCTGATCCAGTAATTACTTCACCGTTTTTTCCAGTGAATCCTCAACCTCCACTCATGGTTTGATAATCTTTGTAATGGTTCTGAAGCTGCTGCATATCTGGTGGCTTCCATATCTTGACATGGTCGAGAAGCAAGGCGTTTTGACCAGCTTCCAACTCCTTATAACCCAAGATGATTCTAGCACGGGCAGAGTGCTCTTCAAGGAAGATAAATATGCTGACATATTCTCCAGGTCTCCACAAGTAGGTCTGTAACCTTCCAACCCAATCAGATATAAGCATCTCTCGGAATTGATCCAAATCGATGTGTTTTGCAAAATTGGCAATATCTTGATGATCAGGAGGCCATTTACTGTGTGGTCTGGTTTGTTGGATCAAGGACTGAGTGGGAAACATTCTACAATTGGTTTTGTAGTGAAAGTCTTGCTGAGATGAGACGTGCAACACCTTATCTTCAGACGATGAGAAGTGAACAAAATCAATTGTTGATGTAGCTGATTTTTTCTCAATCAGTTTGTTCTTGTTCCTGAGATTACACAACTCTCCTCCAGGCTCAAATACAAATTGCTTCATCCCCAATTTGTGTCTTAAAAGCTCCACTGCTCTGGTCTTGTTCCAAACAAAGGGACTGATCAAAAAAGTACTCAAGAATGTCTTTTGGAAATCAGACAGATCAAAGACAATCAGTTGATTCAGTCCATGGTCTGATTGTGGTTCCATGAGGGCCTCAACCTCCTCTTCTTTCACATCCTGAATGATAGGAACCATCACGTCCTGAACTGGTTGCTCTTCTTTCTGAATGGTAGGTGATGATTCTTTGGCTTGATCTTCTTGAATATGTTCATCTGACACCGGTTCTTCAACTTGGAGTTCTGAGACAGTAGTACCTGGTTCTTGCTGTTGTGCTTCAATGAATGGTCGTGTTGTATTGGTTCTCTTGAGTGGTTTCCCCACGTACTTAATAAACTGAGACAGCTCCTTGATGTCCTCCTTACTGACCCGGTTTGTTGTTTTGCTAGATAAACTAATGACACTGGTTGGAGTTGATCTCATGCTTCCTTGTTGTTTCCGATCCAAGATTGAAGAACATAGCCTTGCCTCAAACTGCTTTGGAAGGACTTCCTTGTGGTACTGTCTGGGAACATACTTATGACGCATCAAAGCCCTCAATTTAAGCCAGGTTGCAACTGGTTCTATTCCATAGTGTCTCCTAGACGACACCAATTGATTCCACCAGCTTGAAGCATAACCATAAAACTCAGCAGTGGCTATTTGAATCTTCTTTACTTCAGAATAGCTTTGACATTTGAAAATCAACTCCATCTTCTCTTCCCATTCCACATATGCAGCAGGATCAGCCTCCCCATGGAAAGAAGGGATTTGAAATTTCAATCCAGCATGCTTCTGGTTTCTGTCCATCTGATCAAACTCCTTTTTCTTGTACTCATCTCTGGATGATCTGCTTTTCCTTTGCTGCTGTATGTCTTGTCTGAATTTTCTCATTTGATCTTTGCAGACTTTATCCACACTACAAGAAATATCGGCATTAATAGCGTCGAGAATATGCAACCATATAGTTTTCGTAGCGTTTCGAAGAACGCCGTGACAGCCGCAGCTATGGTAGATCCTTCCTCTATCGTAGCGTATTTTCGTGTGCTATAAAAAATTAAGATGCTATAGCGTTTACCCAGTACTATATTAAACTATTTTAATAGCACCTTGTTTTAGCTAGGACATTATTTTCTATCGCGTTTTTATTTTGCCATGGCATAATTTATATTGACATATTTTCAATGCTATGAAAATTAAAATCGTTTGCTGAAAATTTAAAAAAATAAAATTGATTATTATTATTATTAAATATTAAATTTTGGTTTACAACTGATTTCGATATATAAATTAAACCGGTTTGCAAATGATTTCGGTTGATATTAAAAATTTGGTTTACACCTGATTTCGGTTTACAAATTAAACCAGAAGATTACAAATGTTTTCAGTTTATAAATTAAACCAGTTTACATACAAACCGGGTTTAAAACTAATTAACTAACCAAAACATAATTAAGCTTAACCTAAACATAAGCCGCCGCTACCAGAGCGTCCGCCTCCAGCCTCCGCATGCAGCGCCTCCAGCCTCTAGAGAATCCGCCTCAAGCCTTTGTTCTCTTACTCCAGCCTCCACAACCTCTATTCGCTTACGTCAGTCGCATACCTCCTCTGGTTCTTCTTCACACGTTCAATTCTTCTACCTTCACCAAAATTAAAACCACACATAAGAGAGATGATGAGATAGTAGTTATTTGTAGCTCTAAAAAGGAGGAGGGGATTCATTACCATTGACATAGCCAGTATGGAGATGGAGAGACATGGAGCCGTGGGAGAGAGAAAGAGGGAGTCGGAGAAGATGGACGTAGGAGCAACACGCTTCTCTTGCCTCAACTTAGTAAAGTCTGCTTTGTTAAGCTTAGTGAAACCCCTAAACAAAAGCCACAAAATTCATGAGTTCGACAGGGGAGAGAGATGGAAAAGAGAAATCAGTGAGATAAGAGGATGAAGATGGAAGAAATCAGGAAAATCGGTGGTAGAGGTTGACAGAGGAAAAATAAAAAAAACTGGGAGATAGAGGAGAAAAAGTTACGACAGAGGAGAGAGAGGGACAAGAGAATAAACACAAAAGGGTTAAATCTGACCATTAGATTAAAGTATATCAACGGTTAAGATGGTGATCCGCGCACTTTTGTATTAGTGGTTCATATTTTCAGTCCCTTTGTGTGTTTATTAACCAAAAAAACATTTCTTTTGTTTGTGTTTTGTTATTTTTTTTT
>NC_027748.1:15681946-15696411 GCF_000695525.1 Brassica oleracea var. oleracea
TGGCTCCGTCTCCTCCTCCGTTAATACTCTTCAATCCCTAGATTTAGTTTCACTGATTCGATTTCAGTAAATCGATTAAAGGGAAACTTAGAGAAACAGATGACCCATAATAGATGAAGATGGATGATGAAGAAGCTCGATTGAATCAATGGAGAGAAGTTTATTCTTTTTTGTCACGAATGGAGAAGAAGATAAAATAGAGAATTGAGGTTTTTTTTCTTCTGAAGAAAAAAAAATGAAAAGACCTAGAAAAAAAAAAATAGTTCTACTAAAACAAAATATTTTGGTGGCAAAAGTGATATTTTCACTAAGTATTTGGCACCAATGAATTTTACAAGTATAAAAATTGGATTTTTGTCTTCCCGCTTCGTAAAAATCCTGCAAAATACTAAGTAGCGTTGATTTAATGCTATAATAGATAGAGTTAAACAACCAAACTACCCATTTTTAGTAGCAGTTTGTGAATTCGTGCTACCGTGATGTGCTATCAATACTTATATTTCTTGTAGTGCCAGACTGGCCGTGAATTCTTCAAGAAAAAACTTTTCTTTCTTGCTGAGTTCTCCTTTTTGATCTCCTGCCATGGTACCTGAGACAGAAAACAACACGCAGCAGTAACAAGTTCTACAGAGAAAACAAAAATAATCAATTTGCAAAACAAAAAAACAGATTCAAATCGAAACTTAAAACCTTAAACAACTCTGATTAATTTCGATCCGGGCCTGATTATTCTTACTCTTAACAGACCAAAACGAAATTAATAAACCCAAACACAAGCAGATTCGAAATCAGATTCAATAAGATCAAACCTAAATTTCTCTGATCAATTTCGAACTCAACCAAAGACAAGTACAAATCAAAACTTGAGCAATACGGAACAGATTTAAACAGATCAGACTTGTGAGAAGAGAGAGAGAGAGAGATCACGAAATCAGGTTCAGTTTCAGGCTTTGAGTTGTAAAATTTCAGAATAGAACAGATTCACAACAACAGAAACAGATCAGCTCAGTTTAACAACAGAAACAGATCACAGCAAATTAAAAACTTTCTGATCAAGGATGTGAAGAGTCTAAACACAGAAATCAGATCAAGAAACCCTATTTTATCAGAGTTTTGTCATAGAACACAGATCAACACGAAATCAAAGTGAATATGAAAGAACACAAACAGATTCGTGATCAAAACACTCAGATTTATCAGTTTTCAACAACAGAAACATAGCTCGATCAAAACTGAACAAGAAGATGAACATATCAAATCGAAAACTTTAGAGAAAACATAAACTTCCCTTCCAGAGTTACTCTGATACCACATAATGAAAACCTCCCGAGGAGTCGGCACTCTAAGTTGGTAAAGGGGATAAGCCTTGCTGCTATGAAACCGTAAAGCTTCAAAGACAAGGGATGTGGAGTGAATGGTCACACGAAGGATGCAGAAGGCCATCGATATTCCAACTCAATGCCCTAGGATATGACGCACCTAGACGACAATGAGGATGATTCCCTGGATATGACGCACCAGGACGAATCGGTTTGATCCCCTGGATATGACGAACCAAGACGGATCGAAAATATCAATGGATATTACACACCATTGAAAGAAAAATGAGAATCATTCTCAAGGTTCCAAAAATAATCACTCAAAGTTTATTTTATTTCAATGGAGATTACAACTTATTTATAAGAGAGTAAACTTGTTCACAAAGCTAGATATTTATTACATTGGAAATGATAAAACTAGTGCATGGAGGAGAGAGAGGGTTCTTGAAACAAGCATTCCTTGCATGTATGAGAGAGAAGCTTTCCATGCAATTAACCACCTAATTTTCGTCACTCTCTTTGGACAGCAAAGAAACCATTTGATTTTGAATCTTCTTGGACTTGTAACTTGATAAAAATGGGTTGGCCATGTTAGCTAACATCTTGGGTCAATTTTTGAATGTCTTCCATGTCCATAGCTTCATATATGAGCCCAATATCACATCATTGTAGCTCCTCCTCTTCTTCTCCTATTCGTTCTTCATATGCTTTCAATCTCTCAACAATATCTTCAAAACTTGTGGTGTTGAGATCGAGAACTTGTTCCAAAGATGCAACAATGTGGATATATCTTCTTCTCGGTAAGCTTTTAAGAAATTTCTTCACAATTTTGGGTTCTTCAATGATCTCCCCTAGCGAGGCTGACTTCGAAGAAATCTCTGATAGCTTTCCAACGATTACATCGATTGTATCTTCTTATTTCATCTTAAGTCTATCAAACTCTGCCATTAGGGTTTGTAGTCTTGCTTCTCTAACTCTCTCAGCTCCAACATGTCGGGTTTTAATCGCATTCCAAATTGTTTTAGCTTTATCTAGGTCACCAACTTGTAGTGTTAAGGCCTCGGGTATAGAATGAAATAGCAAGGCAATAGCCATATCGTTCTTTTCTTCAGCTTTACTTCCGGGGTCTATAGCCTCCCACGCTTTGTTGACCTTGAGTGCTATCTTCATACGCATAGCCCACACCGCATAGTTTGAGGAGTTTAGCATTGGAAATTTTATGGAGGAGGGGCCGGTTTCTTTGATCTTCATCGCATTAATATCTTCTGTCTCATCTCCCATCGTTTTTATTTTGTAGTTTGTGTGGCTCTGATACCAAATATAAAATCATAAGTAATAAGAAGTCGTTCTCTTATTCAATCACAAGTCTTATCTTATGTTATGCAACACAAAATGCATCTCCATATATATATAACTAGATAACTCCTAATTCTAATAGTATTATCACAATCCATATTTCCTAATTCTTTTAGATAATCATAACTCAATAAGAAAATTAAACTTGCAAGTCAAGCTTATCCAACAAGAAACTGGTGCGTTTGCGGGATACTTATGACTGGTTAGCCACTAAATACGACAACAGTTAAATAATAAATTAATAATATTTATATTTTATATAATTATAAAAGTATTAAACATTATAATATTATAATAAATATAAAAATTGTATTTTAAATTTTTTAAAACTAATAGAAATAGAAAATAATTTTATTTAAAAAAATTATAATATAAATTAAAATATGATAGATACATTTTAGTATTTTTTATTATTTTTAATTTTTATTTTAATTTTTATTTTTGTATTTATATGTATATTGTTTTTAAAAAAACGAAAAAATTTTTTACCCTCCCGTAACTGCAAACGCTAGATGAAACCAACTTTTAAATTTAAAAGATTTAGAACGGTTTGAAGCGGTTTAGAGCGGTTTGAGTAATTACTGCAAAATGTTAACAATCACTGCAAACCGCAAAAACTACGTTTGTGGGTGGTAGAAAAGAACCCTGTCATGCCCTAGGTCTGGCTACTCCCGACGCAGTAGGATCTCATATCGTTTAGGCGACGCGATTCCACGTTAGCCCAAATCAACAAATCTGGGCCCATTTAGTGCCCACTGCATTCCTTTACAATGATGACTCTTTGGACAGTACATGTGTAGTACAGCCACGGGCCACCGTACTCTATCACGTTACATGCCTTACGCCACGTGGATGAATCCATTTTTCGGTGTTAAAAGCCAATAGACCATTGGACTCTTCTTAAATTTATATAAATAGACTCCAACCCGACGACAACGTTAAGACTAGCGAAAGAAAACGATAAGAACAAAAACAAAAAATGATGAAGTGTTTGATGTGTCTCTCTCTTATCCTCCTCTCTCTCATCTCCGTCGTGGAAAGTAATCTTGGTGGCTGGAAGCAGATTGATTTATCTGATCTGAACATTCATTAATCGCTCGCCAACTATGCGATTAATGAGCATAACATGAAATCTAAGGCGAACCTTGTGTTCGTGAAGAACGTCGAGGAGAAGGAGCAAGTGGTTTCCGGGAAGAAGTACAATCTGACCATTGCGGCGAAGGATGGCGGTGGCGCCACAAAGAACTACGAGGCCATCGTGGTGGAAAGGGTGTGGGATCATTACAGGAGCCTTGAGTCATTCAAGACCTTATAGATCTAAGTTTTTTATTTTTGTAAATAAAAGCTCGATATGGATCGGATATTCAAGACCGGCTCAATAGTGTTAAGGGACTAAGAGCATGATTAACCATGGAGATCCATTAAGGTCTCTTAATAATATTTAAATAATAAAATTAAATTAAGAACTTTTGTTAAGAGATAATTACTTTTTGTGCTCCAATGCAATAACTCAATTAAAAGTTCTTAAAAAAAAATTATAAATCAGCTACACAACCAACACATCTTCATATTACCGCCATAAATCTAATTACAGAAAACTAGAGAAACAGAGTGAAGAGAGAAAGTAGTGTACTTGAGCGAGTTGGGACTGTGTGAGTTTCTTCTCCCCTCGGGCTTGCATGATTGCTTTCTTCAACTCAGTTGGCACACGTTCATCTGAATTTTATACAAAACCACACATTATAAACACGCTGTTAAACATAACCAAAAGGGAAAACAATACATAAAGTTATTGGCTCGTTTCACTATAACCAATTGACGAACAAAGACTTCCTCTCACTATAAATCCAGACAGAAGAAAACATGAACAGCAAAACAAGACAGACATATAAAAATGAGATACTAGTTCACACACTACTATGACCACTGATTCACAATAATATAGAAATGAAGTTACTAATATTCATTGTGAACGAGACCCTTTGACTCATATTCATACTAATCGATCCAACAATCGAAAGGGAGGACAATAAATAAAATATGAACAGGCAAACAAGACAAACTCTTAAGGAATTGCCATTACTAGAATAAGAAACTAGTTCACCGACTACAACTACTATGATTCACATAATACAAAGGAAGATACACTATTAGCAATTCATTGTCAATACAGAAATGAAGTTAACGATATTAATTGAGAATGAGGAGGTTAGAAACTGACGAGCTAAGTTCTCAGTGTCATCATCAAGCCTCTTGGTGTTCAAGGAGGTGCCACTTGAAGCCGCCTTGTTTGTTCCAGCATTGTCTATATCACAACAACATAAAACAAATCCACGTTAGATTCCAAAACAGATACGATCAACGATAATCATCTCTACTCGTAACAAACGAAAACTCTAACACAAATCACATCCAAAAAATCGCAAAACTCATCTCGATTCAATTGCCAAATCTTAACCTAAACCAGATCTAAAAGAAAACAAAAAGATCCAGAAGAAGAAGAACAAGGAAGACAAACGTTTTCTGACGGATTCGATTTCGGCGCCGCTTCTCCGAGCAGCGTTGACAGTCTTCTCGTCGCGCTTGGCGGCAGCGTTGGGAGTCTTCTTACGGATCACCACGGGCTCCCAATCCTGAGTCATCGGTCCTACTCCTGCCATGGCTTCTTCTTCGCGAATAAACGATAGAGAGAGAAAATCAGGACGATAGAGGAAGAAGATGATAGAGGAAGAACATAAGACGATCGAGGAAGAAAATACCTTCGGCGATGGGGTCTGATGGGAGCTTTGCTTCGCCGGCTACGCAAGCACGGCCACAGAGGCGAAGAACAAGAATAGATCTCTCTCAAGGCTGATTTTGACTGAATTTGGTCTGAGAAGAAACAATTCACCGTGGGAAAGGGAGAGAGAGAAGAAGAATCGTCGCAAGAGGCGCCTCCTCCGTAGGGTTTCAAAGAACCCAACTCTTACCCAATTTTTCTTTTTTAAAATTTTTTAATTATAATTTGGGCTTAAGAGCCCAGCTAAGACCCAACGTTAATCCTGGTCTAAGGCAAATTTTTTTTTAATTTGTAAACTATTATTTTTTTTAAAAAAATCTGATAGATATATGTTTTTTTTTCAAAATACCAGATGTATTTTAAAAATAAATCTTTGAAAATAAAAAAAAACTTTCATGTAAAAAAAAATTGGGCCTATTTTCTTATTATAATATAAAAATACATGTACTTTTTTTAAAAAAATTGGATCCCTATCTATTAAAAAATAAGAGAACAACGGATTGGGCCCTGGACGGTCGCACCGCTTGCCTTTTATCTAAGCCGACCCTGCAGATATTATAATATGACTTATTTTTGGGTTCATCCCCTAGGGTGAACCTCTAAGTTCACCGACCAATAGGATTGTGTTATTTAATATTTGATATCTTTTAAAAAATGAAACAAAATATTGTCAAATTATATTATTTTTAAAAAATTAAAAGGTAAGAAAATAAATAAAAAATAGTAGTAATTACAAAAAAAAATATTTTTAACGTCGTCAGCAAAACATTAAACTCTAAATCCTATTCCCTAAACCCTAAACCCTAAATCCTAAACCCTAAACCCTTGGGTAAACCCTAAACTCTAGGATAAATTTTAAACTTTAGGATAAATCTTAAACCCTAAATCTTAGGGTTTAGGGTTTAGGATTTAGTGTTTAGAGTTTTAGGGTTTAGTGTTTTTATTTAAAGTTTAGGATTTATCCAAGAGTTTAGGGTTTACCCAAGGGTTTAGAGTTTACCCAAGGGTTTAGGTTTATCCAAGGGTTTAGGGTTTATGGATTAGGATTTAGGGTTTAGGGATTAGGATTTAAGGTTTAGTGTTTTGCTGACGACGTTAAAAAGATTTTTTTAATTCTTTTTTCTGTAGCTGCTATTTTTTTTATATTTTTTTAAAACATAATATAAATTGATAATATTTTGTTTTTTTTTTAAAAGATATCGAATTTGAAATAATGAAATTCTATTGGCGGGTAAATTCATCCTAGGTGGTGAACCCAAGAATAACTCTTATAATATATATAGGTTTCGATGATTTGAGATTTTGATATTGTGTGTCCGTTATTTGTTTTCTTTTCAATAAAAACTAAATTATAGATATGTTTCTTTCTAAGATTCATATAAAATAATGATTAAAAAAAGATCAAGTGGATTTGCTCTAAGCCTGTAATTTATATGTTACTTTAATTCAATCCGCGCGGATTTTTATTTTCATTTATTTTTATATAAATATTTTGTTTTCAATTCTAAATTGGTATATATTATAATATATATATATATATGTCTATCAATTTTTAAAACATAATAAGTTTACGGTATATTTTTTTCATTGAATAGATTGTTTCAAACTTTCACATGTATTTGTATCTTCTTCTATATATATATTTTCGGATTATTATTTCATTATTAAAATTATAACTATATATATAAATATTAGTAAAATATTATTTTATTGTCATATTCAAAAATATTGTAACATTTCACAAATTTAGAAAGTTTTTTTAAAATTAAACTTTTCGCTTCACAGATTTATATTATCGAGTAAATAATTAAACATTTAGTTTTTGTTTAATTTTTAAAATATACTTTTAAAATTTGTTTTCATTGGTTTAATGTAGTAAAGAATAATCATTGTTAGATAATATGATTTCTGTTATTTAAAAAAAATCTTCATAATTTTAAAATTTAACATCGACAAATATTTAAATAATTAACATATGGAGGTATAGTATTACACTATTAAATCATATGTATTTAATTTATACAATCTATAAATTCAAAAGATCATCTATTGTTTAAATCTAATTATTGATATCCCAATAAAATTTTTTGGTATGCCCAAAATTTAAATGATAAGATTAGAGATAAAATATAACATGGCTTTATAGGAATATGTCCATTAGGTCTATTTAAAAAAAAAATGTGACTTCTGTTTTAATATATAAGAAAATATAATGCATAGCAAGTTGTCAACTTATTAACCCCAAATTGACGATGAACAGACCTAATATTTGCATGCAGAATATTCTATGGGGGTCTTTTTAGAAATCAGTAACAAAATTTGAGATTAAAACATTATTCGTATCTCTTTTTGGGCGTTGGATTTTAAAATCTACTTGTCAATTAAGTTTTTTTTTATCATCATATACTTGTGAATTAATTATGACAGAATCTACTCCCTTAAGTATCTAAATTAATTCTACTTATTTTACATTCGATTTAAGAAATTATTAATTAAATTAAAAAAAGACAATATTTTGGATAAGGGTTTGGGCTTACAAATATTATCAGGAGGTAATAACATACATTTGAGCCTCAGTCAATTCCAGTATGAATATTTTGATTCGAGCTCATGACTAGCAACTATCGAATACTATCTATATACCGTGGTCTAAAAATCTTATGCGACTGTATAAGTATGCTCTCGAGATTTATAAAGTAAACTAGGCGTTTTCCTGTACTGTGTGCAGTAATAAAAATATTAAATTTAAATTATATCTAAAATAAATTTTATTATTTCAGATTTTATTATTTTCTTATCATTATTTTAATATAATTTTTTATCAGATTGGGCATAGAATTAAATTAAAATAAATTGTTTTTATTTATTTTAAATTATATTTATGAATAGATATGTATATATTTAAACTTATAATTTTAGATAGATTTTTATCTATTATTTTTGATAAAACATATTAAATCAACTCGTATAATGTTAATAAAAAAATAATACAAAGATGTATAATTACCAAAAAGTACAAATAAACTCCAGTATAATCTATATAGTCTGATTCTTTTGTAAATGTAATTCTTTAGCATGATGAATCAATAAATTTGAAATTTCATAAAAAAAGTACAAAAAACAAAATTTTTAAAATGTGTACATATATAATGGAAACGAATAATATTATGATTAAAATTATATATTTTTAAAATAAAATTTTAAAGAATTTGAAAATAATTTTAGCAGTAAAATTTTGTAGTGATAACAAATAAAAATAAATAATAATTCAAAAATTGTAAAATATTATTTAATGTCATATTTGAATATATTAATGATGATGTATAATTTACTACCATATTCTAAAAAGTTTTACAAAAATATAAAGAAACATTAAATGCAATTATACATGTCATATTTAGCCATAACCATGTCATTATCTATATTATTAAAACTGAAGTACAAATTAGGTTTGTTTGGAAACTTGAATTGCAGTTTAAAATGGAGGTTTGTGGATGAAAATATTAAATGAGAATTGTTTGGAAACTTGGATAGCAGTATATGCATTTTCTTTTATTTACACATTTAGTCATTGCATTTATAATAAATTAGGTCTTTCTTTTTGTATTTCTTTTTATTTACAGATTCTACCACTACATTTAAAATCAATTTAAATTAATTAATTACAATTCCAAACTTATTATCTAAACAAATCAATATTCATATATTGATCATTATTAATATTGTACAAATATTACTAAATAAAAAAAATTCTGTTTAATTTAATTTAGCCAAACACATTAAAATATTTTTTTATTTGTTTACGGAATCAGTTAGGCATAGACATTCAGGTACCCATTTAAGTACGAGTTGTTTCTTTCGGGTATAGATTTTTTGGGTTTTGAAATTTCTTTTTAGGTACTTCCTTTTTGTATTTATTTTTATTTACAAATTTTACCACGACATTTAAAATCAATTTAAATTAATTAATTACAATTCCAAAACTTATTTAAACAAATTGATATTCTTTTTTTTGTCATCAACTTTACAGACTCATATTGACTCTGTGAACCACACTGGGAGATATTGATCCATGTGAACTACAAAAGACGTTTCCTTCCTAACGCTTATGGCTAAGCTATCCGCCTTCTTGTTCCGCGTTCTTGGTACATAGATAATCTCTGCACTAGTAAAACTCTCTTTCAGGATGTGTATATCTTCCAAATAACTTGCAAACGATGGCCATTCTTCTGGTTCCGAAACCATCTTCACCAATTGAGAACAATCCGTCGCAAATGTAACCTGAAATTGTCTTAAGTTTTTCATGCATTCCATAGCCCATAGTAAAGCTTCCATCTCTGCATGGAGAGGAGTGAGTGACGCCCGGACATTCCTTACTCCCATTAGTCCCACAAATCCTTCTAATGTGCTGTACCACCCTTGACCTGAGAAACTTTCATTTTCTTTCCAGGATCCATCCGTAAAACACCTTCTTCCTGGAATTGACGGAAGAATATTAGCCTCTATATGTGTCGTCCTCTTTTTATCATTCAATATTCCGTTATCATTCAAATTGATATTCATATATTGATTATTATTAATATTGTAAAAATATGACTAAATAATTTTTTTTTCTATTTCACTTAATTTAACCAAACACATAAATATATATATTTTTTTTTTTGTTTACGGAATCTGGTAGGCATAGACATTCGGGTACCCATTTAAGTACGAGTGGGTTTTTCGGGTATAGATTTTTTTTGGTTTTGAAATTAGGCCATGTTGGATATAAATTTATGTGTGAGTTTCAAGTTGGATCTCCCGGGTCTGTATGAATTTGGTTCTGATGTACAAAAAACTAAAAATATTCAAATAACGAATGTATTTGAAAGTGATTTGGATATTTGAACCAAAAATAATCATATTATCCGGTTCGATCCGGATCTTTTGAATATACTTAGTTAAATGGAGACATATCTAAAATATATAGCACTAATAATAAAATCAAATATCAATGTATAAATACGTAGAAACTAATACTCAAGCTCTAATTTCTGTTATGCTATGAAACTGATCGTAAAGAGAATATGTATCAAAATCAATTTGTAAATAATATCCGGGGACAACGTGGTAGAATCTCGTACTTTGTTTAGACGATGCGAGTCAACGTTGGACCAAAATCAACAAATCATAGGATCTCATACCTGTTTAGCCGATGCGAGTCAACGTTGGACCAAATCAACAAATCTGGCTCATTTAGTGCTCATCACTGCATTACTCAACAATGATGACTCTTCAGAAAATACATGTGTAGTACAGCCACCGTACTCTATCACGTTGTAAGCCACGTGGATGAATCCATTTGTGAGTGTTAAAAAACAATAGACCATTGGGCTCTCCTTAAATTTCTGGAATTATAAAGAGAGATCCCAACCCGACAACACCAATAAGACTAGCCAAAGAAAACAATAAGAGCAAAACAAAAAAAAGATGAAGTGTTTGATCTGTCTCTCTCTTATCCTCCTCCCTCTCATCTCCGTCGTGGAAGGTAATCTCGGTGGCTGGAAGCCGATCAAGGATTTATCTGATCCCAACATCCAAGCGGTAGCCAAGTATGCGGTCGATGAGCATAACAAGCAAATTACGGGGAATCTTGTGTTCGTGAAGATCGTCGAGGGAAAGGAGCAAGTGGTTTCCGGGAAGACGTACAGTCTGACCATCGCGGCAAAGAATGGGGGTGCTGGGACAAAGAACTACGAGGCTGTCGTGGTTGAAACGATGAGGAGTCATCACTTCGGCCTGCAGTCATTCAAGGCCTTATAGATCTAAGTTCTATATATATTTGTAAAAAAATCGACATGGATCGGATATATTATAATATTAAATATTTATAGGTTTCCATGATTTGAGATTTTGAAATTGTGTGTCCGTTATTTGTCTTTTGAATAAAAACTAAATTATAGATATGTTTCTTTCTAAGATTCAATAAGAGAATCAAGAGATCTGTTGTGTTACTTTGAACTTCTATCTAATTTCGAAAATTTGGGTTTGAATCGGTCGAGACGACAATGTGTCAATGTGATGAACGGCGTGCGTCGCGTTCCTGACTTTTGGCTTATCTGTATCTGTCTGTCCTTAACTCGATCGTTATTAACTGTAATTAGACCGGAGAGATCGACACGTTCGTATTTTTGAGGAATGACCGGTAAACATTCACATTTAAAACGCAACCGGTTATTAATTTGACATGTTTGATTTAGATTTAGGTGATGTTGATATGGATACAGTTTTTGAAGGTTTCGCCAACCTTGATGATGAGTTTGTGGCTTCTTTGAGGAGAGTCCGGTTTGATCACGGATCAGTTAAGCTTCTTCGGTAATGATAAGAGTTTGAGTTGTATTATTCTAGTATTCAGTTTTGTATTTTGTAGTTCGTATATAATTTGAGAGAGTACAGTTTGGATCAGTTTATTTCTCTGATGAGACAAACCTGGTCCAACTCAATCGGTAATGATATAGTTTGAGTTGTATTATTCTTAGTTCAATTTTTTAGTATCGGTTCCAGAATCGTGAAATCTTTCTTTAATCATTATATGTCTTTTACACTTTTCACTATCGTGTTTGTCTATTTCTTTTGGTTATTGTGTTTGGACAAGTCCCATCTTCATCTTCAGTTGCTAAGCAGTGAACTTCCCCTTACTAAGTCTTTACAGACCTGATGCCCTATGAACAAAACAGTCATTACAGACACTGAGCTTAATGCCTATTCCCTTTTGTCTCTCTGTCTAGGTGATTATGAACTTATCATATCTTTGCCTATAGTTTTGTAGATAGCATCTGGGCTATAAATGTACACTCGACTAAACAGTTGGTTATCAAGATATTAACATCTGATTAGCTTCATGCTTGTGATATATATATATATATATATATTTTTTTTTTTTTTTTTTTGGCACTTTATCAACTACTGCATGGACTTGGCTGAATTCTAGTGTCAATAACGACAGTAAGACTTACGAACGTGTTTGTTCTTTTTTGAAATGTAGCTTTCGAAAACTATAGCTTACTCACTCCATTAACTTTTTTTTCTCACTACAAATATTCCTTCCCTCTTCTCTTCTCTTACATCTCAGAAACATTTCAAACTACATTCATCTTGCCCTCATCTCTCCACATATAGACACAGTATAAATAGAAGTATTTTGAGAAATATAGAGGTCATGTCTTGCTAATGTGAGGAGAGGATTTGCGTTGGTGTTCTGTTTCTTTCTTCTGCTTTTGTCATCCAATATTGGTTGTTCCAATGCTCGTCGTCTAGGGTTTCACAAGCAACTGTTGGGCCTAATATTATAGTCTAATGGCTGAATTAATAAAAGGCATAAGGTGAATACAAATGGGCCTACGGGTCACATGGAAAAACCCTGGTTGGGTTAAATGAATGAAATTTAAAAACATCCCACATCGGGGAAGTAGAGAGGAGATGAGCAATATATATATGCTCATGTGTTATGAGTTACGAAACGGTTCAAGGAGAGAGGAAGTCTCCCCATGCGCGCGCCGTCCGGTTCGGCGTGGGTTTGGATCTTGGGTCTCCGGCCCAATAACAATATTTTTTTTGGACCAAGTTAAGCACTACATTTTTGCCATTTCATTTCTAAAAAACAGAATGACGTTCGTGAATAAACGACACGTAGTTTGTCTAAAAACGACATGAAGTTTGTCTGTTCGAAATGGATCAGAACGAGTCAAGAGAAGAGAGATCTTGCGGAGAAAGTTTCTCAACTCTCCACTCCCGAGATTTCAGAGATATTTTCGCTAAACGTGTGCAACAGTTTTGAAAATCAAATCTGGTTCTCTTCTTTAAATACTCGCCTCCTCTTCATTCATTTCTCAACTTTTTCACATCGAAACCAACAGCAAAAATTCCTTTAGCGTAAGTCTTAAATATGATAGTGTTTCGTAGAGTTTATAGTTCGATAGGGCCATCACGAGTGAAGCGTGATGTGTCTGCCATGGTTGTATCATGGGACTCGTTATTCGTACAGTTCTGTCTCACTAACGGAGCGAATATTTAGAGTTAAGGAAAGATATTATATATCGACTCCATGTTCATTAGCGAATACGATTTCTTATCGTTCTTGTATTCGCTCTTCACAATCGTTTATTTCCTTAACATATCGCATTTATTATATCGTTTATTTCAGTCCGGTTATCCGGCTTCTACAATCTTAACTCTTATTTCGCTTTCTATCTAAAGCGTTTGATCGGATTGAAGAACGATCTTTAAAAACGGGTTTTGGAACCGTGTTTGCGATTTGCTTTCTAGCACTTCCGTGAAACGTTTGTAATTTATCTCATAAACGGTTTGCGTTTTGCTCTGTAGCACTACCGAAAAACGTTTATTCATATACGATTCATACAAACCTGCTATGGTTTCATTCAAACGATGTTTGCGATTTGCTATATGCTTATCCGCGAAACGTTTCTATGTTCTTTTGAAAGCGAGTTTGCGATTTGCTTTATAGCCCTTCTGCGAAACGTTTCTTATTTGTTTCATAACGCTTTGCGGATTGCTTTCTAGCTTTATCGCGAAACGTTTTTTGATACATTATCAAAATGTTATGAATCGTTTCAATAACCGTTGTCTTAAGCGAGTTTGTGAAACATTCTAAGTCTATACAAAACGATTTCTGCGAACGCTTTTAAGCGAGTTTGCAAAACATTTTTTCTCAAGACTTATATCGATATGATTTGGTTCAAACACCAAAAATGAAAATCGATTTTAGACTATTATTTTTTGCTTAAAAATAATATGTTATTTGTTGATTGGAGTACTAATCCGTCTTCATGTTTTCTCTACAGAAAAATGACAAACAATAACAACACCCTCATTGATGTCACAACAACTCCACTCAACGTTGCAGCCACTGATGCAACCGTGACAACCGTTGCAAATATCACAGCATCAACCGCTGCAGCAACAACAACAACTACCCTTCCAGTGGGTAATGCTGCTGATGAAACCACGAGTCG
>NC_027748.1:15696486-15696851 GCF_000695525.1 Brassica oleracea var. oleracea
CTGCGGGAAATGCTGCTGATGAAACCACTCGCCGGAGTCTATTCGGTGCTGGTCTTTATCAGAGGGGTTCAGTTTTAGCAATTGCAAGTTGTCCGGTGGCAGTTAAAACTCCTCCGGCTGTCCCTAGTGTGTTCACTCAAGGACTGATGCCAGACAAGTTTGATGGCAAAGGCTTCAAAACGTGGCAGAAGAAGATGATGTTCTTCCTGATAACGATGAAGTTGGACAAGTTCATCCAGGAGGACAAGCCTCTTATTCCTTATGGGATTGATGATGTTCACAGTCTCGCAACTGTTGACATATGGGTGCCTTCCGACTACATCTGCAAAGGTTACATTTTGGGTCGTCTCATTGACCCATTGTAC
>NC_027748.1:15699091-15699638 GCF_000695525.1 Brassica oleracea var. oleracea
TACATAACAGATTTACCACCTGGCTGCAAAGCATTAGGGAATAAATGGATAATGACACGAAAACCTGGTGGAAAATACAAATCTAGGCTTGTAGTTCAAGGATTCCGAACAAAGGAAGGCCTTGACTATTTTGATACATATTCTCCAGTGACGAGAATAACATCAATTAGACTGATGATAGCAATCGCAGCCTTAAGAGACTTAGAAATCCATCAAATGGATGTAAAAACTGCTTTTCTAAATGGTGATTTAGAAGAGGAAATTTACATGAAACAACCTGAAGGTTTTGTCGTTCCCAGACAGGAAGACAAAGTATGCCTACTTGTAAAGTCACTTTATGGACTTAAGCAATCTCCTAAACAATGGCACCAGAAATTTGACAATACAATGATGTCAAATGGTTTCAAAATAAATGAATGTGACAAATGCATATACTACAAAACTACCAAAAATGCGTATGTTTTGCTATGTCTATATGTAGATGATATACTCATTATTGAAAGCAATAAAGACATTATCAATCAAACAAAAAACATGCTCAAAGGGA
>NC_027748.1:15699738-15725747 GCF_000695525.1 Brassica oleracea var. oleracea
GTTTGTCACGAGATGTTGTTGCTAAATCATCAAAAGGAATGGGTTTATAGCCTATTACAAATGAGGATGCTTGACTACAACCCTACCTATCATGACTGGAGATCCCAAGACGTAGGTTCAAAGGGAAAACAAAATCAAACTGAATCTAACCAAAGCACTTGAGAAAAAGTAGTCTCTTCCCACCTCCTAAGATGATAAAAGTGCTAACAAATGTGAGAAGGATAAGCATAAGATTTTAATGATTCCATAGCTTCCAAAGCAGACTATTACTCAATACTTTTCATGGTCGATCACCTAATGAGTGTGAAATGGGGCCGTTTCTAGGAGAATAAATGCAAGGCTATATTCTCTAAGTTCACTCATGAAAACCAGGAATAGTTCAGGGCCACAATGAACACAATAGAGAACTAAGTTCTACTAGAAAATGGAGCTGCGTTATGCCTATTGTCTCGGTTTACATAAAACACCGGTTGGTTCAAGACATCATGTTCACCTTCTGGTAAAGTAAACCCGACAGATATTAACTATGAGTGGTTCAAGGCTTAAAAATGCCACCAACTCAAACACAGTGAATTTTTCGCAAACACTCTAAATAAGTCTGTCTAGTCTAGTCAGGATTAGAATAAGTTTAATTTTTTTTTTTAGAGTCTATCGAGTCTGCATTTAGTCTGCATATGTTTAGAGTCATTTCTATTCATGTGAGGGAGTGTTGGGCCTAATATTACAGCCTAATGGCTGAATTAATAAAAGGCATAAGGTGAATACAAATGGGCCTACGGGTCACATGGAAAAAGCATGGTTGGGTTAAATGAATGAAACTTAAGAACATCCCACATCGTGGAAGTAGAGAGGAGATGAGCAATATATATATGCTCATGTGTTATGAGTTGTTAAACGGCTCAAAGAGAGAGGAAGTCTCTCCACGCGCGCGCCGCCGCCGCTGTCCAGCTCGGCTCGGCTCGGTTTGGGCTTGGGTCTTGGGTCTTGGTGGAGGGTCTCCTGCCCAATAAAAATATTCTTTTTGGACCAAGTTAAGCACTATATTTTTGCCATTTCATTTCTAAAAAACAGAATGACGTTTGTGAATAAACGACACGTAGTTTGTCTAAAAATGACCCGAAGTTTGTCTAAAAATGACACGAAGTTTGTCTGTTCGAAATGGATTAGAACGAGTCAACAGAAGAGAGATCTTGCGGAGAAAGTTTCTCAACTCTCCACTCCCGAGATTTTAGAGATATTTTTGCTAAACGTGTGCAACAGTTTCGAAAATCAAATCCGGCTCTCTTCTTTAAATACTCGCCTCCTCTTCATTCATTTCTCAACTTTTTCACATCGAAACCAACAGAAAAAATTCCCTTAGCGTAAGTCTTAAATACGAGAGCGTTTAGAGTTTATAGTTCGATAGGGCCATCACGAGTGAAGCATGATGTGTCTACCATGGTTGTATCCTGGGACTCGGTATTCGTACAGTTCTGTCTCACTAACGGAGCGAATATTTAGAGTTAAGGAAAGAGATTATATCTCGACTCCATGTTCATTAGCGAATACGATTTCTTATTGTTCTTGTATTCGCTCTTCACAATCGTTTATTTTCCTTAACATATCGCTTTTATTATATCGTTTATTTCAGTCCGGTTATTCGGCTTCTACAGCAACATCACAAGGTTGCTTCTTCAGCACAAGATGTTGTCAATGGTGGAGGAAGGAAAAGGGTATTGGGTGGAGTGGAGACAGGGGGAGTGATAAACCTCTATTAAAGGTTATAATTGTTGATCACAAACACTTGCAAAATAATTGAACAAAAAAAAAAACTTGCAAATAGAACTTAGAACACAAGTAACTTTCAGGCAAATTTCTATGCTTTTTCTTTTTGGCTTTTTGATTTATATAGAAAACAAATTGGAACTACACTTTCCTACAAACTTGGAAGCAAATGCATAATGGAAAAGATAATGGGAAAGTGATTCACGTTACTTTGTTCCTATCAAATAGGAAGTGAAGTAGTGATCTAATTATTTGCATAAAACATAAATAAAAAGAGAAGACTAAGGCTCCTATTGTTTGCAACTGTGACGGCTGTGACTTTACAGATAAGTTTGGGTTACAAATTTTAGGTTTTGAAAAACTGACTGTTTCTTTAGAAAAAAACCTAAAGCCATAAATTGTTGTTTTTGAATACCACTGACGTAACAAATTATTAGAAGAGTAAATTCAGTTATTGTGACTTTGAGAATTTTAAGGAAGGCTTTAAAGACTTTAGAAACTTAAGTCTGATTGGTAATAATTAGACTTTAAAGGCTTTAGATTTAATTAACAGTCTCAACAGCCAAATCCCAATCGGATCCCAAGTCTCAAGACTTAGCCGTTGAACTTAATTTTGAATTTCTTGTGCAGATGAGTCTTCCATAGTTAGCTTTATTTGCTGACTCATCAAGGAGAAGTAGTGGTCATGGATTATCCTCAGCCTCATCATAAGCCTCCCGTCCACAACGAGAATGCTTAAAATTACTCCATCTCTCTATACATCAGATGATCACCACAGGCCGGCTGAAAGACATCATGGACCCTTGAAGAAAATAAATTTAAATATTTTTTCACATGTATTTATAGATAATTTAAAAAAATTTGGGCTCATATTCCTAATTTTATTTTAAAACTGAACCCTTTTTCCAATATTTTTTTTGCAAAAAAAAATTGGGCCCGGGGGCCACGCTCCTTTGCCCCTACCTTAAAGCCGGCCCTGACACTGTTATATGCATAATGCATTCACCATGCTGGTGGCTCTAATGACACTCTTGTGCTATAATCACTACCAACTTCTTTTGTTCTCTCTTTTCTTCGTTCCCTAAAACAAACAAGCTGTACCTCTTCCTTAATAGTATACTTGTATTTCATGTGGAATGTTGCTTACTTTTAGAACGAACTCTTCACCATCATTTTAGCTCTAAGAGCATGATTAACCCGGAGTTCTTAGGATGAGGTTCTTAGCGGAAGTTAAGAAACTGTTTCTTAACTTTTAACTAAAAAGGCTAAGAACCGGTTCTTAGCCTTTTTAGTTAAAAGTTAAGAAACAGTTTCTTAACTTCCGCTAAGAAGCTCACTCTAAGAACCCCGGGTTAACCATGGTCTAGGTAGCTTTAGAAAAATTTTTACACACTTCTGTATAAGGAAAAGAGGATAACATGATCAATGCACTTGGGTACGAGCCTAAGATTATATATGCACACTCAACGCCATTTAAGTCTCTCTCTGCCTGACGCCCATTACTAACTCTAGTATTAGCAGTTCAAAGAAGTATCATCAAACTGTGAAAAAAAAATAAAGGTTCTAGTTTTTCACAATCAACGGGGAAAATACTGAAGACAAATGAGTGGAACAAACAGTAACTAAATTTGGGTCCGTAATCAAATGCAAACTGTTTTAAAATGTACCACAACTCCACTACAGACTTAAAGAAACAACCAAGACAAAAAAAAAAACTAGCTGTGACACATTCGGGGCCTCTGTGAAAATTAGGACAGGCAAATAGACTGTAATGTCTTGGAAACGCTTGGCAAGCACATGTGTGTGAAAGGGAAAACTCTCTGTAACTATTTTATGAACACAGAAGACAACACAAAACTGTTTGCCTAGGAGAAGAAAACATAAGTGGGTAGATGTTACTCTTATGCTACGTACTCTCCATGTCTTACACATGTCTAATTTGTAATTAATTGTGTAGAGACTATAGTAGTAGCAATGAGAAAGCACCAAGAGATGATCACCAGAGCATGGCAAAGTCGGTCACCTTCGAAATATGTAATTCTACAACGGTTTGAAAACAAAAAAAAGTACCGGTATGCTTGTCTTGATACCCTTATACAGGTAAGTGGTAACAGCACTGTGCTTCAAACCCAGTCAGTTATAATTGACGTTTCCTCAGAAGCAAGTCTCACTACAACAAAAAGATTGGAGAAAGCCTCAGCAGAGAGAAACAACATTTATAGACTTTCATATGAAGATCATATAAATAAGGAGGAGCACTGACAATTAAATCGTTTCTTTGGGATCTTGCCCTCGTTTACTGAATAAAGAAAGCTCTTCACAGCGTCGGCAATGAATCTGGCAGAGTACTGCCATAGAAAAAATATTGTACGTATGGATACAGTAAAGAAAAAAACAATATAAATATGCTTGGAACCATTAGGAGCACCTGAACCATAACCACATTGTATTTTCAGTTGGTGCGATCACTGCAATCCAAAATATCTGATGAAGCTTGAGTATTTACCTGTGTTGTTAACTTCGTAATTTGGAGTCTCTCCATGCCTCCGCAGCTGCAGTCTCCTCCATGCGGTCGTGTCTACTGTAAATAAGAAAAGGCCAGGGTAATCTGAGCCGTTCGATTTGAGTTTTGATTAGGATATTAAATCTAGAACCTTGGATCAGGCTTTGGGCATACAAATATTTTCAGGAGGTGGCAATAACATACATTTGAGCCTCAATCAATTCCATTAGAGTCTTTCTGTGATTGTAGATTTTCTCAAGTAAGTTGGCTGAGCTCAAGGCCAACCATCAACATATACTTCACCTCGGTCTAAAAAATATTCTGCGACTCTGTGTTTAATTAGAACTAGGATTTTGAACTGTTCATAAGTTTGCTCCCGAGATTATGAAGCAAACGACGTCGTAGGATCTCATAGGACTACTTCGATCTGGGCCCATTTAGTGCTCCTCCATTACTTAACAATGACGCTTCTACACTACACGTGTGGGGACAGCCACAGTTGACTCTATCACGTGTACTTGTCGTACGCCACGTGGATGGATCCATTTGTCTGTGTCAAAGACAATAGACTTGTCACCACGTAAGACCTATTGGGCTCTCCGTAAATTTCTTGACTCATCCATAAAAGGGACGACACCATTAAGACTCGAGAAAGAAAAAAAGATAAGAACAAAAACAAAAACAAAAACAAAAAATGGTGAAGTGTTTGATCTGATCTCTCTTATCCTCCTCCCTCTCATCTCCGTCGTGGAAGGTAATCTCGGTGGCTGGAAGCCGATTGATTTATCTGATCTGAACATCCAATCGCTCGCCAACTATGCGATTATTGAGCATAACATGCAATCTAAGGCGAACCTTGTGTTCGTGAAGATCGTCGAGGGGAAGGAGCAAGTGGTTACCGGGAAGAGGTACGGTCTGACCATCGCGGCGAAGGATGGCGGTGGCGCCACAAAGAACTACGAGGCCATCGTGGTGGAAAGGCCGTGGGATCATTACAGGAGCCTTGAGTCATTCAAGGCCTTATAGATTAGAATCGATATATTATAATAATTTGAAGGTTTGATAATTTGATAATTTGAGATTTTGATATTATGTTTATTGTTTTTTGGAATAAAATCTAAAGCATAGATATGTCTCTTATTTGAGATTCAGGATATGTGCGCGTTACTTTGAGCTTCTATCTAATTTAATTATTTTGGGTTGAATCAATCGAGATGACAAGGTGATGAACGGGTGCATTGATTCGTCTTTTGGCTAGACTGAACCCGAAAATCCGACCAATAAAATAAATCGGTTATCCGAACCGATTTAAAGATCCACAGGTTATGGATTTTTTTTTCCGGCTAAAAGATTTTATTAATTATTGTCTTCACAAAATGTTGTTGTACAAAAAAAACTGGACATGATTAGAACAAGCTCCATAATAGATTTTTTTGCAAATGATGTTGAGAGAAATCGAGACTTCCATGCAATGACTGAGTTGACCAAGTGTTGACAACGAGAACGGTAAGCTTCCTCTTTGATGTATTTAAGGATACCGAGGTTATCTTCTTCGAATATAACTTTCCTATAACCTAACGATGAGCATGCTTGCATTGACCAAATCAGCGCAGACAATTCCGACTCCATAACTATTGATCGTCCTTCAAATTTCCCCATTCCAGCTTCTAAAAGAGTGCCCTGGTTATTACATATTAATCAACCCATTCCAGAGTCTTGAGAGCCTTCACGGTGAGCAGCGTCGTAGTTACATTTAACCCAACCTGAAGGGTGTGGAGACCAATGAGACCTAATGTTTTCAGATCGGGTTCTTTCCGTAGAATTAATTATTTGCGATGAAACTGTAGAATCCAACCATTTCTTTAAATCTACTTGGGCTTTGGAGATAACTTCATCCGCCGTACATTTAATTTTGTTGAAAAGTAAGTCATTTCTACATTTCCATAATCTCCAAACCACCCAGAATGGTAATAATTTTTGCTCATCGGAAAACCAAACTGGGTATCGGAAAAACTTAAAAAAAATTAAAATGACAAAAAGGTTATTTATCTGAACCAAATTCAGTATCCGGAAAAATTTAAAAATTTTGAAATGACAAAAAAAAAAATCCAAATGGATATAAAAAACTTTTAAAAAATTAAAATGACAAAAATGTGATTTCATTCCAAATATGTATCTAAAATATACTAAGATATTATTAAATATCTAAAATAATTTATCTATTGCATAAATAATTTAATACATACTTTTGGTATTTGGTCAATATTGATATTTGTAGGTCTGGACACAGATTGGATATCCGGGTTTTTGAATGTATTTGTGATTTGTTTCGTATGCCACAGATATCTAGTTTTCCGATTTGCTTTGTTTCAGAAAAAATGGATATTCGGAAAAACGGATATCCAGAAAATAAATAGATATTTGCGGATATTTACGGATACTTACGGATATCTCATATGTTTTGATTAATGCAAAAAATTTTAAAAAATTGATACAAATTTGTTTTATAGAATATTTTTTTGCATGATATATAAGATAAAAATTAAAAGAAAAAGTGAATCTACATATTTTATAAAAAATTTAAACTTAGTTAACAATTATAATAAGACAAAACTTAAGAAAAAAATTATAATTGTCATAAATTTATTCATTTCCTTTTATGTAATTTTTTTATATAAGTAATAATGTAAATACAATTTGTCAAATCATATGTTAGAATAGCAATAATATAATTTTAAACATTTAAAAATTTAAATATAATCAAGATATACATGTATTTATATATTACCGGATCGGATCAGATATTCTGTTCTCAAAATTTTAATATTTGTGATTTGCTTCGATTTTAGCGGATATTGATTTTTAGTATTTGCTTTGCTTCGAAGGTTTACGAATATCCGGAATTTTTGAATCAAATTGAAACGAATAACGAATCGAATCAAATTTAACTGATAAAATGCCCAGCCCTAGATATTTGTATGTTTTAACAATCGCATCTGAAATTTAAATAAATTTGTTTATAAAGTTTTTCCAATATTTTTTAGTTAAATAGTGTTTCTTAGATTTATAAAATCTAACGGTTAATTTTAATTTATTTACATTTATTATGCATAATTTTCATCTTTATACAATACTTTAGTTATTATGATGTTTGATATTGTCACAGCATAAGAAAGAGTCTCGTAAGATTGATAGTCGAGTCTCCCAATTTCACAATAATATAGTTAAATGAACTTATGTACACAAATTTATTGAAAGCTAGTGGTATTTCGGCACTACGCGCCGGGTGCGTATGTTTTGTTTGAGTTGATAACAGAGTTTTTGATCCATTTGATATTGGTAAGTAGTAGTGTATTATTTTGTTTTGTAGTTACTTATATCAAAGAGGAATAGCATAACTGGTTTCCATAGATTAATGAAATAAAAATAGAATAAATAACTGATAGTTGTATAAAAGTAAATATAATTTAACTTAAAACATAAAGTAAAGTTGATATTCCAAAATGAAACACGTAAATGCATGTGTTTGTTTTGTGATTATCTTGTTCGAGTGAAGATAACAAACTTGCATGCTATATCCTCTTAAAGTAGTAAAAATTCTCGTATGTTTTGTCCATCTTATGAATGTGGCAATTTGTTAGAGACTTCATTGTGGACGAAATATTGTCTTCAACATGATTTTGAATCCAGCAAGTGAATTCTTGATCATGATCCACTAGGCCTGGGCATTTCGGGTATCGGTTCGGTTCGGTTCGGGTATTTCGGGTTTCGGGTAGTTCGGATAGTGGCTAGAGGATCCATTTAGTACTTGACCTATTTTCGGTTCGGTTCGGTTCGGATAGTTCCGGGTTCGGTTCGGTTCGGATAGTAAATGTAGGAACCGGAAAATATCCGGAAAAAGTTCGGTTCTCATTTGGATCCGGTTCGGATTCGGATAGTTCGGGTAGTTCGGATAATTTGGATAAAATATTGGTTATTTAAGGTAAAATGTCAAATAATTAGAATGATTTAGATAAAAAAATTGGATATTTCGGATTACTTTAGATATTTTGGATAAAACTATCCGGATAGTTTCAGATACTTTCGGGTAGTTTGGATACTTTATAATAATTTAGTTATTTTCAAATACTTTTAATAGAATTTTAAATTAAAAATATATATTTAGTGATGTTATATGTATATATAATTAATATTTTATATATTCGGGTACCCGTTCGGTTCTCGGTTCGGTTCCGGTTCGGTTCGGTTATTTCGGATATAAAAATATAGGAACCATTCGGGTATTTGAGGGTATTGGTCCGGTTCCGGTTTCGGGTATTTCGGTTCGGTTCCGGTTCCGGTTATTTTGCCCAGACCTATGATCCACCATTGCTCAAAACTGAATTGATTATTTTTTCAGGATAATTTATCCAGATATTATTTTCCTCTTCGAAATTGCTTCTACACAACATTAATAAATCATAAAGATATGTATCGTTGTCATAGTTCTTATCTGTAATGCAGATTGGTGAAGATGATTGAGTCATTTGATAAATTTGTGGTGGAAGAAGTATTGAATTGTCATTATCCAAACATTGATTCTTTAAATTAATGTAACTATATATCATACTGAGTGGTTTTGCTGCAAAAAAAAAAGTTATAGACTGAGGTTTTTGAAAGCACAACATATCGTGATATAAGATATTTTATTAGTTATTATAGTAATAAAAATTTTATTTGGCAAGTATATAAGAATTATTCATGTATGTGACTTGTATTATAGTATAGATTTGGCAGCAATGCGAATATATAATATTTAGGTCAAAAATAATTAATGTTGTCACATAAATATAAGAATAGCACAGGATGGAATATTGAAAACAAATCAATGCGAATACAGATATGCTTATCGGACTTCAACATCATTCATGTTCCACGAGCGTACAATCAAATTTTAAACTTTTTAACTAAGGCTGCCAGATCTTTTCATAGGGAGTTACATTTTATTGGTTGTTCAATTCCGGTCTGGTTACCTAGACTACCTCAAGTTTGAGTAATAGAATGACCTTTGACGTCAAAAGAAAAAAAAAACAAATAAAGGATAAAATCTTATGAAGAATTCCATTTTAATAATAAAAAAAATCTTATGAATCAAAAATTAAAATAATTCTTCTTTTTACTTTATTATAGAGTTAAAATTAAGTGGAATTACATAAATTTTTCAAAACAAAGTGGAATATAAATTAGAAATGCTCTCATTTCCATTGTGTACTACTTCTTCAGCTCCTTACGGGACAGGTCTAATTTTGGGGCTGATGACTAAATGGGAATTCTGAGGTTATAATTTTGTAAGATAGATGCGTCCCCGATGTTGTAAGTCAGGCTGAAAGCATGATTATTTTTCTTCAATGTCAAATAATAGCAATGTTTTGTGAATGTCTAAGGTTGTCTCTATTATTGAAACTTGATTCATAAGTTACGTTCTCATAACTACGGGGTGGTGGGCTATTGGTCTTGAGGCAGTTTCCCCGCCAATACGGACCCGGCTTCGAAATCCCCTGTGGCCACCCGGGCCCTCCCTGCTAATTCCTGGGGTGGAAATTACGTGGCTGCTGCGGGCCTCGTGGGATTAGTCGGTTGAGCTCGGTCGCCGGATCCCCACGGTTAACAAAAAAAAAAAAGTTACGTTCTCACCAAGACTATTACGAATAAAAAAAAATCTAACAGTAATGGTTTTAAATCCGTCATGCCCATTATAAATTATGGGGAAATTATGTGTTTACCATTTTCATGCTACCACTTTTCATTTTTACCACCACTAAAATGACATTTTCAAAAATATCTTATTCATTAAGTGGCAAAAAACTCTTGTGTCATTGTTCTTTATATATATAAAAAAATAAATATTTAAACAAATAAAAATCTAAAAAATAAATAAATATTTTTTTTTATTTTTTTTTAATTATATAATTTCCACATTCAAACCCCAAACCCTAAACCCTAAAACTCAACTCTAAACCCTAAACCATCAATCCTAAACCCTATTTTTTAAAAAATATGAACCCTAAACCCTAAACCATCAATCCTAAACCCAATTTTTTTTTGAAATACGAATCCTAAACCCTGAAACATCAACTCTAAAACGTAAACCCTAAAACATAAACTCTAAACCCTAAATCCTAAACCTTCAACTCTAAACCCTAAACATCAACCCTAAACCCTAAACTTCAACTTTAAACCCTAAACCATCAACACTAAACCCTAAATTATCAACCCTAAACCCTAAAAATTAAACTCTAAACCCTAAACCCTAAACCTTTAACTCTAAACCCTAAACATAAACCCTAAAACCTTGTAACATCAACTCTAAACCCTGAACTCCAAAACATCAACTCTAAACCCTAAACCCTAAATCCTAAACCTTCAACTCTAAACATTAAAACATCAACAGTAAACTCTAAACCCTAAACCCTAAAACATCAACTATAAACCCTAGACCCTAAATCCTAAACTTTCAATTCTAAACCCTAAACGTAAACCCTAAACTCTAAAATCCTAGAGTTGATGTTTTAGGGTTTAGATTTGAAGGTTTAGGGTTTTAGGGTTTTAGGGTTTTAGGGTTTAGGGTTTATGTTTATGGTTTAGAGTTGATGTTTTATGGTTTAGATTTGAAGGTTTAGGGTTTTAGGGTTTTAGGGTTTTAGGGTTTAGGGTTTATGTTTATGGTTTAGAGTTGATGTTTTATGGTTTAGATTTGAAGGTTTAGGGTTTTAGGGTTTTAGGGTTTTAGGGTTTAGGGTTTATGTTTATGGTTTAGAGTTGATGTTTTATGGTTTAGATTTGAAGGTTTAGGGTTTTAGGGTTTCAGGTTCGAATTTCAGAAAAAATATAGGGTTTAGGGTTTACGTTTAGAGTTTAGAGTTTATGTTTTAGGGTTTAGATTTGAATGTTTAGGGTTTAGGGTTTAGAGTTGATGTTTTGGGGTTTAGGGTTTAGAGTTGATGTTTCATGGTTTAGGGTTTGGAGTTGATGATTTATGGTTTAGAGTTGATGTTTTAAGTTTTGATTTAGGGTTTAGGGTTTATATTTGATGTTTTAAGGTTTAGATTTGAAGGTTTCATGGTTTAGGATTTAGAGTTGATGATTTAGGGTTTATAGTTGATGTTTTATGTTTAGATTAATTAAACTTATGTTTTTTTTGTCAAAGTTAATTCAAGGGTTATAAATGTTTTTTACTCTTCATTAAAGATGAGAGTAAAATTGATTAGTATAAACATGAAAAATAGTACTTTTAAAATGGTATTTTTGGCAATTTCCCATAAATTATTGATAACATTTAAAAAGCCAAAAGAAAAAGGAGTAGCAGTGGTGTTTGTCCGGTCGTCAACATAGTTCGATAAGTTAAGGAGCTAAGTCTTCTAAAGCTTTGTCCAAACGGGCTCCTTTATTGGAAATGGCATCTTCTCAGCATTTATGCCACATGGAATATGTTCAGTAAGTGTAGCTGCAATCGCAGAAACAGCTCCTTCAACAATCCTGGATGCATATCCATCCCTACACTGGCCTCAGGGTTGCTTTACTTACACCAAGGGAGGGCTTTGTTGTCACAGTTCCAGCTCCAGGCATGCCATCACCTGGGTTGTTACCACTTCCCTGGACATGGATAATTAAAATCTCTCAATACCAAAAAGGGTGAGGTGAGTTAACTTGCAGAGAATGTATCAACATACACTTTCCTCAAAGTTTGGTTGTGGTGGACGCTCATCGTAGTCTGAGACATGCTCTTGTTAAGTAAAGTTGAATGCCGACAGCTTTAACTAGAAAGTGTAGGTCCTCCAAACTAAATCCTTGAGACATTCTGGGAGGGATCTCTCATCTGAGTCTTCAACACCCTGGGTTCTGTTTGCAGATTACATTCTAGCAAGCAGTGTTCATATTTGGTAAAGAACCTAACAGACGCGAAATTGTATTGTTTAGGGATGTTACCATTAGTTGTGCGACCTTTCAGCTGTGACATTTGTCATATTGGCGACTGACCCATCGAAAGCCACAAACACAACACATTCAGAGACATCATAGATATAGACATTTGCATATTGTACCTGCATAAGTCACATAATATGAGTGATAAGATGTGGTTGGTTAAAGGGTATGAGGGATGTTCTGTTTAGTGTGGATAACTTTAGAACTCCAATAGTGTTCTCGTTTTTACATGATATACATGTAAGTGATGAGAAACCCCTATGAAGTTTTCTTGAGCATTTAGAACATGAGATGTAGCACCACCCATTCATACAGTCATTGTCCACTTTTGCAGTGCAGAGAAACTTGCCTGCATATGGTTACATTACATCGGAATTAGTAACTTAAATAGATTAGAAGTACAAATAATGGATGGATGAGTTGAGGGTGCACATGTGGCTCTGAGGTCAGGACATATGCATTAAGCTCCGGGTTAATTCTATCTGCAATCTCACCAAAACTGGTCTTCTCCGTGAACTTTATAGAAACGTGGCCGTCGAGACTTTAAAGTTCAGATTACTCCTTGTTACCTCGAAGAGACTGAGTTCATAAACTGCTCATTCTTTACTGAGTTGTTGAAAGATGTTCAACTGATGTCTGCTTATACATCCCTGGATGAGGGTTGGCTAAGACAATTAAAAAAATCATAACTTACAAATACGAAGCTTTACATTCGGTGCAAAATTATAAGAGTTTTAGTTAGTAAAATATACTCTCTCATCCACCAAGACCATATCAACACCCATGAGATCACCATTCTTGTTAACATTTCATGCTTCTCGAAACCACACAAGCCTCACCACAACGGTCTCTGTACACCTACCAGCTTTAGACGCCGACACCAGAAGTTGCAAACTCGTCATTAGCGAACCTGATATTATAGTGAAAAATCATCAAAAAATAAGATGAATCGACGGTATAGTAAATAATAAGATTAGACAATCGGAATTTCTAGTTTCGTATAAAGCTTTAATAGGAGACGGTCGTGATTACCTTCTCGTCAGGAGGAGCATGCCACCACCCACTCGCCGCCTTTCTTCACATTTCTCGGCCTCCCATAACCTCAGCAGATGGACCACGACGGTGTTTGTGCAGCGGCCAGCTTTCAAATCGCCAAGCAGGATGCATGAATTCGCCATTGTTAATTTTGATGGGTAACAGAGATCGTTGCTTTCTGATTTGATTGAGAGGTAACACTGTTGATCGCTGTGAGCACACACATTTATAGGAAGAGCTTATGTAGGTTACTTTGGAAGATGCTGAGATCGATTAAATGCCAGAGAGCGTAAATGCTAGGATTAAAGAAGTAGGTAAATGAAAGTTTCAGACGTTACAGAGGCGTCCTGGTCCGAAGGGAGACGACTGTTGTGTTATTTATCTCAAACTTACAGATGTGGGCCTAACCAAAACGTAAGTATAAAGCCCAATTCCAGATAACTTATTTCACGACGATAAACGTGAGATGATTAATTCCGCCAGGTGTCCAAATTTGCCCCATGAAGCACTGATGACGTGACAGCAGGAGAAGGGAGAAAAGCATGTTTTATTGTTATAGATAAAGCTTTAATAGGAGACGGTCGTGATTACCTTCTCGTCAAGAGGAGCATGCCACCACCCACTCGCCGCCTTACTTGACATTTCTCGGCCTCCCAGAACCTCAGCAGATGGACCATGACGGTGTTTGTGCAGCGGCCAGCTTTCAAATCGCCAAGCAGGATGCATGAATTCGCCATTGTTAATTTTGATGGGTAACAGAGATCGTTGCTTTCTGATTTGATAGAGAGGTAACACTGTTGATCGCTGTGAGCACACACATTTATAGGAAGAGCTTGTGTAGGTTACTTTGGAAGATGCTGAGATCGATTAAATGCTAGAGAGCGTAAATGCTAGGATTAAAGAAGTAGGTAAATGAAAGTTTCAGACGTTACAGAGGCGTCCTGGTCCGAAGGGAGACGACTGTTGTGTTATTTATCTCAAACTTACAGATGTGGGCCTAACCAAAACGTAAGTATAAAGCCCAATTCCAGATAACTTATTTCACGACGATAAACGTGAGATGATTAATTCCGCCAGGTGTCCAAATTTGCCCCATGAAGCACTGATGACGTGACAGCAGGAGAAGGGAGAAAAGCATGTTTTATTGTTATAGATAAAGCTTTAATAGGAGACGGTCGTGATTACCTTCTCGTCAAGAGGAGCATGCCACCACCCACTCGCCGCCTTACTTGACATTTCTCGGCCTCCCAGAACCTCAGCAGATGGACCATGACGGTGTTTGTGCAGCGGCCAGCTTTCAAATCGCCAAGCAGGATGCATGAATTCGCCATTGTTAATTTTGATGGGTAACAGAGATCGTTGCTTTCTGATTTGATAGAGAGGTAACACTGTTGATCGCTGTGAGCACACACATTTATAGGAAGAGCTTGTGTAGGTTACTTTGGAAGATGCTGAGATCGATTAAATGCTAGAGAGTGGAAGGAGTATAATCACGTAAATGCTAGGATTAAAGAAGTAGGTAAATGAAAGTTTCAGACGTTACAGAGGCGTCCTGATCCGAAGGGAGACGACTGTTGTGTTATTTATCTTAAACTTACAGACGTGGGCCTAACCAAAACGTAAGTATAAAGCCCAATTCCAGATAACTTATTTCAAGACGATAAACGTGAGATGATTAATTCTGCTAGGTGTCCAAATTTGCTCCATGAAGCACTGATGACGTGGCAGCAGGAGAAGAGAGAAAAGCCTGTTTTATTGTTATAGATATTAAAAATATATTCAGTTTAAAATTAACAACAAGAAAAGGACGGGCTTTCTAGTTTCCATGCAACTTAGTAATTAGTTTTGGGGCTGTTCAATATGGTAAAACCGAACCGTACCGAACCGAACCGGAATAGACAATATGGTTTGGTTTGGTATATACCATATAAACCGAATGGATATAATTTTATAAAAACCGTAGGATTTGGATATGGTTTGGTATATAACCGATTAAACCGAATAAACCGAACAAAACCGATTAAAAGTAGAAACATGTAAATATGTATCTATTTTATAACAATACATGAAAATCTATTTGTTATATAAGTTAAATTTGTGTTAATAACTATTACCATAATGTTATAGTAATAAAGAACCTTATATAATTTGTAAAACACTTGAATACATCGCAATTCAGACATCTTATTTTCTAAGTCTTTTTTTTTTTTATCTTTTTGCTTTATTTTAGTATTCACTAAATTAATATGAAGATGATAAATTTGATAGAAAATAATTAATGGAAAATTTTCACAACTTTTTTCTTATCTATAAACAAACAGAGTTTCGTGTTCAATCGAAAAAACATGATTTTAATGAACACTAAATATGGAAGAGTGGAAAAAATATTCTCTCGTGTTTCTGTTTTGTTTCATATTTTTATTTTCAAAATTTCAAGTTTTTATTTTAATTGTAGATTTGATGATTTTATTTGATGGTAGAAGCATTTTTACGTTTTTGTTCATTTATTTGAACATGTAATATATTTTTAATAAATGACTGTGTTGACAATATGACTCTAAATTCATTTTATATGATCTCAAACTAAATAATTATGTTTTTTTGGTATAAAACCGCATAAACTGAAAACCGACAGTATATAAACCGAACCGAACCGAAGTAAATATGGATTTAGAATGGTAGTTATATTTTACTAACCGAAATACCAAAAACCGAAAAAAACTGAACCTAAACCGAACCGATATCCGGATTGAACACCCCTAATTAGTTTTCATCTTTTGAGCCATTTTTACCAAAATAAAAAATAAAAAATCTTTTGAGCCATCCCCTAGACTATATTTGCGAGGTGATTTTGCCACATGTCTTTTCTACAGTCAATTTCACAAAACAAATATGACATGGCTACTGAAATTGATGACATGGCTTCCGGAAAAATATGACATGTATAATTTCATTTAATATTGATTTATATTTTGGCAAACTTATTAGAATATAGTAATAATTCATATATTATATTTAATATTGATATTTCTTTTCGGTAAAATTTTCTTAAATATGGTAATAGCTCATACATCATCTATAAAATAAATATATTCATTCATATATAACATTTCAAATTTGAAAATATTATTATTTTTGTATAATTATACAATTTGTATTACTAAAGTTTTCAAAAATTTCTACAATTTTGTAAAAATTTAAATATCTAATCGTAAGATCATTAGTTTTTTATATACCTACAATTTTTATAAATATTGTTTAGACTAAATTTTTGATAATTATACAATGTTATATCATTTTTATTAGTTTTATACAAATTGATTTAATATATATCAAATATATATTATATATTAATAAGAAAATAGTAAAATGTATAATATTTAATGAAATTTATTTTTAAATATAAGTTAGATTTAAAAAATTTCTTATTGCACATGGTGCACATAACACCTAGTTAACTTCATATTTTCAACACTGCAATTTGCATATTTTCTCAACAGTAGATTTATTTTCCACACTTTTATGAAGTAAATTTTGGCAAATTGATAATCTCATCATACCTGAAAGTAGGTGACAAGTCTCAAATCTTTCCCCGGCAATCTCCACAGGAGGATTTGAACAGTACGTTTACTTCCGAGTTTATGATCCATGGAAATGATGTCCTATGAGCTCTTCGTCACTGTTTAGTAATCAACAAATTTATGCCAATAAATAATTACTCCATTAGTCGACAATGAGTCTTCGGCAGCACGTTAAGGGGTCAGCCATCGTTGACTCTATAACATGTACGTTTGTACGCCACGTGAGTGGATGAATCCCGTTGTCAAATCTGACGGTGGAAAATGTAAATTTTTGGAAGTATCTGACCAAATCATTCTATAAAAATCTCCAAAACAAACCGTACGGTGTAAGACTCAAGAAAGAAAAAGAGAAAAGAACCCCAAAAAAATAAGATGAAGTCCTTGATTTGTTTCTCGCTCATCCTCCTCTCTCTCATCTCCGTTGTGGAAGCGTTTCCCGGTGACGGTGAGCTTGTGTCAATCAAAGATGTCTCGGCTCGAAACATTAGAGAGGTCGCCAAGTATGCGATTGATGAGCATAACTCGGAATCGGATGATAATCTTGTGTTCGTTAAGATCATCGAGGGAAAGTGGCAAGTGCGCTCCGCGATATTAATATACGATCTGACCATCGCGGCTAAGAATGAGGGTGGTGCGACCAAGAACTACAAGACTGTCGTGATGGTATCTGGGAGGGACAAGATCCTTTACTCATTCAATGAGCTGTAAGCCGAGATATGAAATATCATAATTTGAGGCTTTGACGCATTGTATGTTTCTTTGTTGTTTTTGTTGTTTTGGAATAAAAACTGAATTGGAGATATGTTTTTTTTTCCTGAAAGATTCCATAAAAAGTTCTGTTGTTTTCTTTTCCTTAAAGATTCCATAAAAGTTCTGTGTTACTTGGAGCTCTAGTTTGAGACAGACTTTATTCTATATATAAGACCAATGTACAAGCATTAAAACTATATACAAAGAGACTATATACCTCAGTATGCTCCTTCTTTGTTGGCTGTGGAGAGCAATGAAAGGCTGAATCACTTTACGATAAAAGTCATCGAATAACTAACTGATGCGAGTCGAGAAGCTTTGGTGCACATTTGTGGTTGGTCACTGATGTGCTTAACCTTTAAATAATATATAATTGTCATATACATTGATATTGGGTCCAAATGCACATGCTATTGTTGTGTGTTTTGGAAAAACGAACAGACTATTATATCTTGCTCACGTTCTAAGATCCGTAATTTATGCTATAAACAAATAGATGCGAGGATAATAGACAAAAGAAGTGATGATTTATTTTTTTCAAAAAAACAAAAAGAGGTGTTTAAGCCCATTCAAGAATTCATTCTTTGTTGGAAAGCCCATTGGATCAATATATCAAACTTAATTAAGCTTTAAATTGGACGAGCCTTCTCCTTCCCCGGTACATGATTTTTGTTTAGTTTGGGTTGTCGTATACCTGTTCGAAAACGCGGCCGCCTACTGCCTAGGTGTTGTTTGGAGCTTAACCGCGCGAATATTACCAAATAGGTGAAGTAAAGCGTTGACCGCGCTGAACCGCATTGATCCACGTAATTTCCGCGTTAACCCAAGTAATTCCCGCGTAGTTTTTTTTTTACCGTGTAAAGTTGAAACGCGATTGATTATCTTTTAGTCAATATTGACAATTTTGTGTAATTATCTATTACCAAATAATTACAATCCCCTATATATTAATTGAGAAATATTATAACTTCTTTTTGTAGTCACAAATCATCACTATGAATATTCTTAGAATCCTTTAGAGAAATAGGTTGGTCCATCTAATTATATAATAAGTTTTTTATTAAACTAACCATAAGTTCATTATTAATGTTTTTTTATTATTTCTTTAAATAAAAGTTACGGAATTATCTAATGTGACTAAAGTATATATGACAACTAATAATTTTAAATAATAAAGATTCGATAAAAATTAGTGTATCTTATATCATATTTGTTTAATTTTAAACTATTAAAATAAATTAAATAACCACATTAACCATATAATAAAAATTTAGATTTTTCTATATATGGTATATTTTGAATTTTAAAAAAATGACTATAAATTACTAAAACTGTTAAAATTCTCACATTCAAATTTTCTGATCCATGGTTTAAAAATTTTGTTATGACAAAATAAAAATGATTACAAAATCATATAAGTAAAAAAAAAATAATTTAATTAAATTAAACTATATACCACATAAAATACATAAGTATTTTAATTTCAAAATTTACTTTGAATAATTTTTTTTTGATAAAATCTTTGAACAAATATTGTCAACTTATATGTTTAAAAATTATAAATTACTAAAACTATTAATCTCACAATGTCAAATTTGTTATCAGTAATTTAAATTTTTTGCTATAAAAAAGATAAAAGATCAAAAAATCATATGACTAGAAATTGTCATTTAATAGATATTAATATTAAAAATATATTATATATGTTAATATCATTTAAATTTATTTATATATCCTATCAAATAGAAAAATATTTTTTGGATTAATAAAATTTATGTTCGCACCAATTTAATTATCAATATAGTACCTATAATAATTTATTTATATAATGTTCTCTTGCGTGGATCTTAACCTAGTTAGTTATTAAGTCCAAAACTATTCTTCAAACCCAAAACAAACACATACATACTGTATTTTGGGGTTTCTTCGTATCAAACAAACCCTAATCTAAATGTTCGACAAAACAAAAAGAGACTTTTTAAAATTATCTATAAAAAATTATATAATTATCTCTAAGAATTTGTGTCATCACGTTTAAAATTAGATAGACATATTATAAATATATTAACTTGTATTTAAAACTAGGCTCGTATATTTTCCGAATACTCTCTTTTTTGATAACTTGCTAGGCATTATCTTACTGGCCGACTAGCACCTCGCGTGATTCCGAAAATGGGTTTGTATGTGATTTTTTTTTTTAGTTTTTGAAAACAAATCCAAGTTCTGAAGCTGTTTAAATTTGTATTTAACTAATAATAATATAATATGAAGAAAAAATCGTTTTTTGAAAGTAAAAAAACTTCAATAGCTAATTAAATTAGCTTGTAACTACGAATAAATAACGATAACACTGTATCTATTTTCGATGGTTGAAAATCTAAAATGTGTACTTTATTGAAAAAAGTTTACAATAAATTAAGTTTACAATAAATTTGATTTTATCCATTTTTCTGAAGTAGAGTGGTTTATTTGGTACAAAATCGTAGTTTGTTTGAAGTGAAAGGCTAATCATGATACATGGAAAAAGATTTGTGCGTGGACCTTTTCATTACTACAATCTTTATTTTGCATTACATTATTTGGTCAATCTTCCATCCCATATCCACTTAATTTTTTTCTACATAATTTAAAGGAGTATTATTCTAAAGTTTAAACCCACTTAAGTGTTTTTGTTTGATTATATTCCACGATATTTTATGCAGGAGACACGTGCGAAGTTTCAACTTCAACGCAAATTTGTTAAAAACACACAAAAGTAAAAACTGATAATGTTTGAAATGGAAAACACTTTTGTTTGTGCATCTAACTATCATTCGTATTCCTTAATCCTTATACCCGCCACATATTTTCTAGGCTGTTCGAATGAAGACACGCATGTAGTTTTAAGCAAATTTGTAATCATTATTATGCATTAAAAATGAGATTGGATCCACACCTTTTCTTGTTCCTTTGGCGGCATGTTACTTTTTCTTAGTCATTAGTGAGTTAGTGATGGTTATGACTTATGGTGCTATATTTAGTTGGACTAATGTTGAGTTTTGATTTCCATTATTGGGACCATTATATGTAAATATAATGGTCAATAAAACATTATTTACACGTGTGGGTAATAAGAGGGTATGACCACAACAAAAGTTGACTAATAACATGAATAGCATGGCGTCATACGAATGTACTCCCATCCTTTCTAATAAGTTGAGATCATTGGCGGAGGCAGAAAATATTTCTGTTGAGGGCAAAAAAAAAAAAAGGTATGGAGCAAAAAATAATTATGAGTGGGGACATCATATAGATTGAGCTTTAAGTTACACTATTTTTTTTAATCTTGTTGGGTTCATTGCCCCCATGTTGTTGCATGTGGCTCCGGCACTGGTTGAGATGTCCTTTTATTTCTTCTACGCCACATTTTATCCAAAACTCTATATAAACAATACTAGGTGTTTTCCTGCACCATGTGCAGTAATAAATTTTCAAAATCTAACTTATGTTTAAAAATAAATTTTATTAAATATTATAGATTTTACTATTTTCTTACTAATATTTAATATAGATTTGATATATATTAAAAGACAATTCTCTTAAATAGACTTTTTTTAGTTTTGTCACAAAAATAGACTTCAAAAACTAAAATAACCAAAATAGCATTTTTATTTTGAAAATTTTAACTTTTTTTTTATTTTTAAACCCTAAACCCCACCCCTTTAACTCTAAACCCTAATGTCTAGATTAATTAACCCTAGGGGAATAAGAGTATATTTAATTCTTTTGATAAAACATTTAAGTATATTTTGGTCATTTTCATTTTTAAAGTCTATATTTGTGACAAAAGCTTTTTTAAGTCTAGGGAATTTCTCTATATTAAATTAATTTGTATAAAACTAATAAAAATGATATAAAATTGTATAATTATCAAAAATTTAACCTAAACAATATTTATAAAATTTATAGATATTTAATAAACTAATGATCTTACGATTAGATATTTAAATTTCTTTTAAAATGTAGAAATTTTTGAAAGCTTTACTAATATAAATTGTATAATTATACAAAAATAATAATATTTCAAAATTTGAAATGTTGATGTACGAGCTATTACCATATTTAAAAAAAGTTTACCAAAAAAAATATCAATATTAAATGTAATATATGAACTATTACCATATTCTAATAAGTTTGCCAAAAATATAAATCAACATTAAATGAAATTATTCATGTCATATTTTTCAGGAAGTCATGTCATCAATTTCAGTAGTCATGTCATATTTATTTTGTGAAATTGATTCTAGAGATGACATGTGGCAAAATCACTTCGCAAATATAGTGTATTAAATGTAATATATGAACTATTACCATATTCTAATAAGTTTGCCAAAAATATAAATCAACATTAAATGAAATTATTCATGTCATATTTTTCTAGAAGTCATGTCATCAATTTCAGTAACCATGTCATATTTATTTTGTGAAATTGATTCTAGAGATAATATGTGGCAAAATCACTTCGCAAATATAGTGTAGGGGATTTCTTCTCCATAATTGAACTATAACATTTTAGGATATCTTTTTATTTAAACAATTTTTGGAATAGTGACGGCCCGTTAAATTTTCTTCTCTTGAAACATGTTAATTTGTTTTATTGCCCATTGATTACCGGCTCATGCTAAAAAATACCATAGTCACGTGTTGCCATATATTGATCTTCTATTCTTTCTAACCTTGAGTTTTTGCTCTCGAGTTAATCACCACCAGACTATAAGTTTTGGTTAAATATATATATATATATATATATATATATATATATATTATATTTAAAATTGTTTTACTATAATTTCTTATAGAGTAAAATATTGAATCGTGGATATGATGACAACCTTGTATGAACTGAATCATCTCAATTAGCAAAAAGCATTGACAGAAGCTTCAAGCTGAGCCTCTCGAAGATATATTAAATAAATAGATTAAAAAGAAAAGCGCTAATTAAAAAGTATTGGTAATTAGTTCTTTTAATGATACTAAATGGCTGCTTTTGAATTATCTTTTGGTCCGGAGAAAATGAGTAACACGGTTCGAACAAAGTGAGTAACGCGTAGAAGCTGGTGAATCAGGACCGCTAGACTTTTTATGGGATCCCTTGAATTATTGTATTACATTTTAACAATGGTGGTTTAGTCATCCTTTTTAGATGGTTTTGTGATTGATAATTCGGGATTCTGCTAGTATAAGGGTGGACAATTCAAGTACGTACATAATACATAGGACCGGAACCGGATCTAAGGTTTATTGTCACTTGCTGAAAAATCAGGATAATATTGAGTGAATGACTTTGTCCAAAAAATAAACATTGAGTGAATGACTTTGAACCTAAAAGTTAAACTATTTAAACTAAAACTATCCAATATTAAATTAAGTTGAATATTTATAATTATTTAATAGTTTTAAATTAAAATTTATGAATAATTTAATCAAATTTGTATTAAACCAAAATAATATAACTCTGATATAATTAAACTAAAATAATATAACTCTGATATATATACAATGTATTAATTTAAAAATAATCAAAATATATAAACTATATTCATAACTTCAAAATACTAGTTATTGTTTAAGTAAAATACTAAGAACCAGAATTTTTTTGAATACTAATAGTTATGTTTTTAATACTAAACAATATTCGAACTGATCCATATTTATACCTATAATGTTCTTTCCCATTCCCTATAAATTTATATCATGTAATCTTTTAATTAAATGATATATACGCGTAGACATACAATTATGTGCAAATTGATGTACATACATACACCCAACTTTGCAGAAAACGACAATTCGTGATGGACATCAATTAGAAAATTTAAGTTACTAAAAATGACAGAATTGGTCTATTTAGAGTTTTAATTAATCAACAATTGGGAATATTAATAATTTGAGGATTACGCAGTCTAGATACAATATAGTATTTGTCTATTTTGGTCGCCGTAATAAGGATATACCTACTCTATCTCTACGGCTGTCTACACGATTGTTAGAGTGGGGACAAACACAATCTTTACAATCGCATTAATTTAATTACAATATTAAATCTTTTAGATTCCAGTTGGGGTGTTGAACAACTCACCATGCTGTATAATTACACAGCACGTTACTTTTAAAATGATCACAAAGATAGAGATACTTTGCCTCCGGAGCAATTCATATTTGATTAGTTAAAACACTTACAATAAAACCTTTGAGAGACAAAATAACATGTTTAAATTGTTGATACGTCGCTTTGGCGACTAGCTATTCATATTTAATTAATCGTACGTGCACTTGTTTGATCTGAAAAATATATTACTCGCGTTGGATCAAGTTGATATATGCTTTTGATCTATGAACATATGAACGGTATCGGTTAAGAATAACAAAGTATAAGTAGACATGCTTCATTACAGATATTCAATAGAGAAACCAAATATCAGAATACATTCATTAGTCTCATTCGTTATGTGAAAACTATCTGGTTAATTTTTTTAGTCAAAAAAACTATATTTGTTATGCTACACCATAGTTGCTCACATGCAGTGCCTGTCCTTGACACAAACAGAGGAAGCATGTGCTTCCGGCCGCCATATTATTATATAACTAGGGATCGTAACCCGCGCCAAGGCGGTTTTTGCATTTTAATCTATTTTTGTCTCTTTCTTACTAATTTAGCATTTAGTTTTTCAAAGCATTTTATCTTCACCATCTCCTCTTGTCTTGTTTACATTTGTTTTCACGTTATGTCGTTTGATTTGTCTTAGTTTTGGCTTGTGTAATAACTTAACACTGCTCATTTTTCTTTCATTCTTTATTGATTGATATTTTTATTTCGCTTAGCTCTGTGTTGCCACTAATTTGCTCGAATCATTTTTCATCATCTGTTTCGTATTCTTTTCATATTCATTAACTATTGTCTCCAATCTCTTTAAATCCTAAAAATCCTACATGTTCTTTTGTTTATTAAATCACATATTAAATATTGTTGAAACTGTTTATTTATTCTAATAAATCCTTACGATTATAACTAAGATGATATGGATAAAAGACTGATTATAATTTAGTTGAAATTAAAGTCTAAAGTAGAAGTTATTAAACTTGCAATCCTTCTTTTTGTCATCCAAGATAGCTTTAGTCAAATCAATTATATTGATTTAGAAAACCCATAAGCTATTTCAATCCCAAACAACTAAAAAACAGATGTATTTGTTATTGACGCTGCAGCGGGTTTCCTTTACTATAAACATAATTGCTTGTCACAACTGTTAATAAACCCAAATGTGTTTACAAAAGCTACCCATATAAGAGTTTCATACTCATTTCTCTTTCTCTAGTCATCTCCTATGTTAAATGACATATCTCTTGGTTCCATATAGAATATGCAAAAGGACTGTTTTCTGCAGACTCCATTATCACTGAGTATTATAAATATCAAACTTTGTCTATGGTCTATTTATATGTTGAGGAAATGCCTCGAAATGTAGCTTCCAGATAATGATTTCCAGGTCAACGCATTGCATGTTAACCTCCACAATGGGATCATTGGATTTGCAGATACCGCTACATGTCAAGTCGAACGCAGCTACACATATGTTCTCTGCTTGTGCCTTTCATTCACAATCTGCAATTCTCCCAAGAACCAGAATCAATGTTAAATGAGGTAAAAGTTTTAGAGTCATAACAGACTATGTATAGCCAAGCCCAATAAACCAAGCACCCAACGTAACATCCCCACTTGCCTATTTGTGCAGAAAATGACTTGATCATTATATAGTAGCACCGAGAAGTTAGATGGAGAATGAGGTATGAATGCAAAGTAGACAAAACAGTCAAAATCTTACTCATTATGGGAAATATAAGAAATCAATTCTCGTGAAATGGCGTATAACTGTCCAATAGTGTGACAGAAGTACTTGTTCCTGTTCTCACCAAACTTCCAATTCTAAATGTATATATAAATCTATTAGAGTTATTGTCAGCGCTCTGTTGCGATATTTGTTAGCTAAAATAATCCATCCAACATAATAGGAAATTGAAACCAACGAAATTGTAAAGCTAACCATCAGCTGAGATGCTTTTGTTGTCCTGACACATTGCAAGCTTAGTGATTTCACTGTCAAAAGCAACAAACTAAGCAGTCATATACATCCGAGACATTTATTTACAAACAGTTTCTAGCACAAAAAAGCATATTATTATGTTACAGATGATAAGTTTGATGCATAAATACAATTTAGAATTTTTTTCAGCTGAACATTTGTGCCTACGGAATTACGTTACAACACCCATTGCATTGTGATTTTGGCATGTTAAAACCGAGAATCAACATTGGAGCTTGCGTTAGCATTTAGAACATGAAATATAGCACCTCCAGTGTTAATTCCATTGACAAT
>NC_027748.1:15725837-15726044 GCF_000695525.1 Brassica oleracea var. oleracea
CGCTCTCAAAGATGGACCGCAAACCATCTAATGATATGCTTACCTCGTCGTATAAGTAATCCATGTCACTTCCCTCCCACGGGTAACGTTGCTGGTGAAGATCAATTCCCTCCTCCTCTTCCTCATCATTAGAATGCTCGGCAATATACCCTCTGTAAGGTTCAAATTTACGTCGCTAGAATTATCAGAGAAAGAAATATAAAGTAC
>NC_027748.1:15726485-15737232 GCF_000695525.1 Brassica oleracea var. oleracea
ACAATCATGATTTATCAGGCAAAATAAAAGAACCGATAATGAATTTATTAAAGATGGGGAGATGTAGAGACTAAAGAAGAAAAACTGATTCATGAAACTCAAAGAGCCAATCTGTGTTTCTTAGATGAGTCATGAACCGATGATTAAAAATTGAAAGCCCTAAACTTCCATTGAAGAGAACGCTTACAGACCAAAGAGGTTTATTGGGCTTTTTTTTAACGAATCTCATTTCAAAACGTGACTTATAAAGTATTTATTAAATCATTAGATAAAATAAATAAGTGTAGGTCCCACAGAGAAAACCGAAGAAGCAAACGTTTCCGACCTTCATAAATATATATTTGTTTCAGCCATCAATATACAAAGAATCCTTTAGCTCAGTGGTATAAATGTTGTTGTTTAGGTCTCAATAACCCGGGTTTGAATCACACACTTGACACTTTTTCACACTTTTTAAAAATGGGATCCACATATCACTGACGTGTCGCATCAGGAGTGATGCAACTGTACTATTATAATGTAGATTTATCAGCCACATATTTCCGTGCCTCTGGTCTAGTAGTAATACTGTGACAAAGCATTGCAAGGAAGCTGGGTTCAAACCCTCCTTAAAGAATATTTTATTTTTCAGCTTTTTATTTATTATTTGCTTGTGGTCTCAAAATGTGTAGGACCGGCTCTTCTCATATGACGGGTTGGTTTATTCGGATTTGATTTTCAAAATTACAGATATATTTCACAAATCAGTGAACAACAACAATAACATTGATTACAACAAAGCAAGGTAGGAGTATATATCTCCATTAACAAATATCTTCTTTTTGTAAATGGAAACACGACAAACGTTTATACAAAACGATGATGACAGCAAAGAGCATTCAAAATTTACGCTATGAAAAAATAGGAAGTTAACGACTGCACAATTCGTCGTTAAATCGTCTTTAATCTCCTATTACAAAGATTTATTAGCTCGTCGTAATGCGTCAATCGTCGTAAAATCATCGTAAATATTACGACGAACATGACTAGTATTTAAATTGTCATAAACTGGTTCGTTGTAAGTTAGACGTAATATTACGTCCACATATCTCGTCGTAAGTTAGCCGTCGTTATGTTGTCGTAAAAGTGGTTGTAAAAATTAGGTTAGATGGAAGTAAATTTACAACGAATTCACATCGAGATTCGACGTTAATTAGTCGTAAGTCTTACTACTAGTTTATGACAAATTAACATTACTATTTATTCATTTAAAAAAAATTGTTTTAAATTATAAATATAAAAAATAAAAAAAATTACAAAATTATTTTATTTCGAAAAATTAAAATAAAAATCTAATATATTAAAAATTTATAATATCCAAAATATATTACAAACCAAAAAAAATAAACCTAAAAGTCCAAGTCGTCACGTAGCTCCAAACTACGGCGCTCGGTCTTTCGCTCTAGCTCCGCCTGCTCTTCCGGTGTGCGGTTGGGGTTTATGTTTGGACGTACCACCCACCACATCTCCACAAATTCCGGGTTCACATCCGCCATGAGATCAAACATTAACGCCATGGCCATCATCTGGGTCCTGTTCTCCGCCATGACGGTGTTGGCAACCAACAAAGCTTCCCGGAGCTGAGAAATTTCCTCCCTTGCAGCAACGTGACATACTCTCGTCCTCGGAACATCGTTCACTGAACCGATTCCGACCATCAGTTCCTTTCTTCGGGACAACCAGTAATTAATTAATGAATTTGATTATTAGTAAATATATATTAATTATTATAAAATAATTAAAACATATTAAAATGTATATTAAAATATATTAATTACATTTTCGAAAAGTTTGTCATGTTCGACGGTCGACAACTGAACCGCCATCCGGATTTTGTTGCGACAGCTGGGTCTGGACCTCTTGGATCCGCCTCCACATCGTTGTGGATCCTTTCTACCCGAGCATCCACAAACGTTCCATCTGCATGTTAGTGCGTCTTCTTGTAAATTCGGGAAAGAAAAAGTGTTTCTCCTTCCTCAGCAGCCTATAAATTTTTTTTATAATAATGCGTGCTTAATAAATAATTTATTAATTATTAAAAAATAAAGAAATAATTAACACTTACCATCTTTAGGGTAACCCCGGCGTGTGGGATCTGTCCAGAAGTATGGGGCAATGGTAAATTGCCTTCGGTATCAGGCGTTAACTGGGCTGTAGAGCAATTGTTGGACGTGTGAATCGAGCGAGGCAAAAGCCAAAAGGCCTCCAGGTCTCTCCAAGTCTTATCGCTGACGTATGTGGGTTTTGCAGCATCCCATTGATACCTCATCTTCTCTTTCCGGTTGCTAACAATGTTCTTAAGGTGGTCCATCGCATTAGCTTTCTTCCCTTGCTCGTTGACGGCAATAGACCAATTCTACTTTCGCTGGAAAAAAATTAATTCATTAATAAATGTAAAAAATAAATTGGAAAACAAAATATATAAAATAAAATTTAAAATAAAACTTACCACAAAACACTTGAACCAAGTCTTCCGAATGTGTTCCGGTGTAAGAGTTTAGTTCGGATGCGCTTCAGAGAAGTATGACTTGATGGTCACTGAAACGGATCGTCCAAGGCAATTGTCCGCCTTAAACCTGTAAAATTGACAGAAAACTAAATAAGATATATAATTATAATAAATGAATGTAAATATAAAAATAATTACAAATCTAATAAAACTTACCAATAAGTGTTTGGTGGTCGATGATGGGTAAGCCTGGTAACCAGTTTCTGAATCTCACAATAAGATTCAGATGACAAATTATCTTCGGGCAAATATTTTTTAAACAACTCATCCCATGCATCCATACAAACTTCAGGTAAGTTATGATCAGTTTTGATATTAATCATCCTAGCTGCCAATGACAATTTAGAAAGATCTTCTCTACAACTTTCATAAATTGGCTGATTAGGTGCATCTAGCATTTCATAGAACCTTTTCGCATCGAAGTTAGGTTCCTCTACATTTTCTACTTCTGCAGCAGCTACTGAGGTTGTTTCACGAAATGCATCTGTAACCATGTCATGCATCCTATCATGATCTACAATATGATTCTCCTGAGGGTGACTGCTTTCAAGATGCAAATGATCACTCGGTTCTTCCCTATTACCACCATCTTCATAGTGAGTACTACTACTAGCTTCATTCCTACTTTCACCCTCTCCATGATGAAACAAAATATAGTAATGTGGGGTAAATCCTATATTTACTATATGTTTCCAAACTGTTTCACTACGAGCAAACTTGGTATTCTTGCACTTACGACAGAGACATAAAATTTTACCCGTTTCATGCGTGAAAGGTGTGTTTCCGGCCTGGTACTTGAATATCTCTGTCCCGTTGAGAAATTTGTTTCTCACAACTCCCGCATAATCTTTATGTGCATACATCCAACTCCGGACCTTATAGATATTGCCACCATTAGACATTTTTTTGAACTTTTTTTTTTGTTTTTTTTGTGCATCTTTAGAATGGGAGAGGAATGCATATTATAGGAAATTTTTGAATTTGGTAAGTGGGAATGTTGCAACGAATTTACTACTTCATAAAATTTACTTTAACTTAACAACTATATTACAACCACTTTTACCATCCATACATACAAATATTTATCACGTGTACAACAACCTCCTGTTTACTCGTAATGTAGTCGTTAATTAGATCCTAATAATTTATGACATAATTTAATCGTAATGCAACAACTACTTTACGACGACATTTAGAAATCGACGAAACTCGTCAGTAAATATGTCGTAAGGCTACAACAAATTTATGACGAATTGTTCTCGTTGTATGTTTACGTCGAGTTTACAACAATTTTTGATATAGACGTAATGTTGATGTAAATTCGTCGTAAAATTACGATCATATTTTTTTAGTCGTAACGTGTAGTCGTTACTGGCGCGTTTTCTTTTAATGTTACTGTATATTTTATATATGTATGTTCCTCTCCAGCAACTACGCTTGATGTAATTGCGACCACGAATACAACTTATTAAGTGATTCCCGATTATATGACAAAAAGAAATTCTAGCCACAATTTACAACCTTATAACATTAAGTGTCGCTGCGTTTTATCAAAGTTCTTGGAAAAATTAAACCAAAACTTCAAAAACTTTCTGTTGTTGGTATGCTATGAAAGTATTTTATTGTATTATCTTTTAAATTTTAAAAATTAAATTGAGTTTCAGTTTACTTTCTTCTATTTTAAATGAAGTAACTAGTAAAAATAAATTTATTACTTTACTTTTAGAATAAAATATTTCTATTATGTTATAGAGTAAACAATGAAATAAATTTAAAGAATAGTTTATTCTAAACTCAGTTTTTTGGGTAAATTCCAAACTTAGTTTTAGAGTAGAAAATAAAGTGTTAACAATCATTAGTGGTAGGGTTTTTCTAAGAGTGTTTAACCAATACAAATTTAGAATAATATAATTTTGTTATTAACTTTAAACAAAAAATCTTCAGTCAATGAAGCAAGATAATTCTTTTCGGGATTACCATTTTCTGGGAGTATGCTCATTCATTATTTTAATATTGTTATAAACGTAAAGAAAAAAAAAACGTCAAGAATACACGCACCAAAAGTTGACGTTCTCGTGTGTACGTATATTATGTAGAGCCTACGTTACTATGCAGCGCACACTAAATCCTACTTTTTTTACTTCTATATAAACGAACGTTTTCGTTCAATTGTAACTCGCACCTCATCTCTCTTCTCCCTCTTTATAATAAACTCTCTCTATCGTATATTTATCATATATCTGTGTTATCTCCTTTCTGCGGGTATAAAATTTCGCTCTTATTTAAATTTCTTGATACTATAAAATTATAAGTTATTTTATAATACATTATCAGCACGATCACTCTGCGATTCTGTAAAATTTATATATATCATATATAACCTTCTATAATGATCGGTATACCGCCTATATTACTATTTATTATTTTATAGTAATTATTTAAATTTATTATCATTTACCTATATTAATTTGGGTGGTATGTCGCCTCGTTAATAAACCTTGATTGTTAAATACACCATAATTATTGGCTTGGCTGTACCGCCGCATAATTTATTTGATGTTATAATTTTTCTATCGCCATAATACGCTTGATATTTATTTGTTTATTATATTATAGTTATTATATAAATGTTTGGTCACCTATATAAAATATTATGAAATTTACGGAATTTGGTTGACTGATTATTACAATATTTCCCGATTGATTTTTGGTTCATACGATTTAATCCCAACGGTCACAAAGAAAAAATTTCAAAATTTTTACATTTCTCAAACGGTTATGAACAGTGTTTTCATCTATAAATATACTCATTTTTGACTCATTTACTTCATCCAAAACATTTCATCTTTTCTCAAATATTTTCAAATCGCTCCATCCCGGTTTTTCATTGCAAGAAAGATGATTCGCATATTTTTGGTTTTATGTGCAATTCTAATTTTTGCATCTATGTACGGTCTATTTATTGGAGAATTTACTCCTGAAGAATTACGATTAATGTCAGTTTACTTTTCTATGCGCTATTTTTTCCTGTAATTACGTGTATTATTAATATAAATGGTTCATTTTAAAATTATGAAATTCTAATAAAATATATTATTTTTGTTTTAGAAATACAAATGGCAAACATCGAGAAACTTTAGTTTCCGGCTCTGAAAATAACTGGCGAAAATTACATCGGATGAGTCACAAATGTGAAACCTTACCTTGTAATGAAGAAGTTAACCGAAACGAAAAAAATCGGTAACAAATCACCGCCCGAGCATATAGCCGAAGCGATAATCTTCCTGAAGAAGCATTTAGATAAGAATCTAATGCACGACTATGCAAACATCAAAGACTCAACCGAACTTTGGCAAACCTTGAAGGAGAGGTTTGATAACCAGAAAGAAATCAATCTCCCTCACGCTCTTGAAGAGTGGAAAAACCTGAGGTTTCAGGATTTTCAAAAGGTTGAGGAATACAATTCCGCTGTTTTGAGGATAGTTGCACAACTAAATTATTGTGATAGTCCCGTCTATGAGGCAAAAATGCTCGACAAGACATACAACACTTTCCACAAAGAGCATAAACTCCTACCCCGAATTTTCAAAAAATGTGGGTACACTAGATTTTCTGAATTGATGGTTACGCTCATGTTGGCTGAAAAAAACGATGAACTACTAATCAAAAACCACAATTCCCGACCTACGGCAGCCAAGACATTCTCTAAAGTGAATGCTATGGCGGTAGAAAATTCGGAAAGGAGAAACCAGACCAACCGAGGTCGTGGTCGCCGTTTCAACAACAAACGTGGAAAAATTTACAATCCCAAGTGGAAGAGATCTAACAATTGAGTTAGATCTGAACAACTTCCTAAGGGTAAAAAAACTCAAGAGGATACCACCCAGAAGCGTGAGACTATATGTTACAAACGTGGAAGTAAAGGACATTGGTCTCGTACCTGTCGTACTCCTCCACATCTCTGCAAGTTATATCAAGAGTACATAAAAGGCAAAGCTAAAGAAGTGAATCTCACAGAAAACTTTGAAGGGACATCATACCTCGAAGACTCTGATTTCGCAAATGAGCTGGACTAAATTACTCCTGAAGAGGACTGAAATGATCATAATAAAACAACTGAATATTCTTCAGTACTTTCATGTATAATTATTACATTTCCTGTTTTAGATGAATAATGATGTTTTAACGTCACCTTAATGTATAATTATTGTGTGTTTCTTTTATTAATATTTATGACAATTTCAGAAATGGATCAAAATGCTAAAGGAGCAAAATCCAAGAACCGGTATGTATACCAGACAGTGGAACAACGCACATTATTCTGAGACAAAAGAGATATTTCTCTAATACAAAACCGACAAGAATTGTCGTCAATACAATATCAGGTCCTGCAGACGTGATTGAAGGAGCTGGTAAAATAAACTTTATGTTGCCAAATGGAACAAAGGTTTCCATAAACAATGCTCGATATTCTCCTAATTCTAAAAGGAATTTGTTGAGTTTCAAAGACATTTATCTTCACGGATATGATACTCAGTCTGCAACTGAGAATGGAAAGAAGTACATATATGTAACTTCTAATAAATGTGGCAAAAATCACATACTGGAAAAGTTCCCAAAACTTCCTCCGGGATTGCATCATACTTATATCGATGAATCGAATCAAATCATGTAGTGAAACGAAATCTAGAAGAATTCACATTATGACATGATCGCCTTGGACACCCAGGCACTACAATGATGCGTAAAATCATAAAAAGCTCACATGGTCGGTCATTCACTGAAAATCCAGAAGATTTATCAAGGGAATAAAATGACATGTATTGCATGTTCTCTTGGAAAATTGATTGTAAGGCCATCGCCAACCAATATCGATAAATAATCACCAAAGTTCCTTGAAAGAATTCAAGGCGATATATGTGGACCAATACATCCACCTTGTGGACCATTCCACTATTTTATGGTATTAATTGACACATCCAGCAGATGGTCAAATATTTGTCTATTATCATCTCGAAATGTGGCATTTGCCAGATTTCTGGTTCAGATAATTAATCTGCGAGCACAGTTCCTTGATTATACTATTAAAAGAGTTATATTAGACAACGCTGGTGAATTCACATCCCAAGCATTCAATGATTATTGTATGGTAACGGAAATTGAAGTTGAACATTATGTTGCTCTTTAATTAAGTGTCTGCAACTCATTGCAAGACCATTGATCATGAGATCAAAACTTCCAACCTTTGTATGGGGACATGCTATTTTACATGCAGAAGCACTCATTCCAATAAGACCAAGTGCATACCATAAGTATTCTCCAATACAATTAGCGTTTGGTCGAGAATCAAATATTTCCCATTTAAGAATCTTTGGTTGTGCGATATATGTGCCTGTGGCACCACCACAACGTACAAAGATGGGATCACAAAGAAGATTGGAAATATATGTTGGTTGTGATTCTCCATCAGTTATATGATACCTAGAACCACCGACTGGTGATGTCTTTACCGAACGGTTCGCCGATTGTCATTTTGATGAAAAAATATTCCCAATTCTAGGGGGAGAAAACAAAAATGTAGGAAATGATATCAAATGGAGTGTACCATCATTGTTACATCTTGATCCTCCTACTAAGGAGTCAGAACTAGAAGTTCGGCGAATTATGCATGTACAGAGTATAGCTAATCAGCTACTTGATGCATTTGCACAACCATGACGGTAACTAAATCCCATATACCAGCTGCAAATGCTCCTGCTTGTATCAAAATATCAACTGAGGAAGGACAAGCATATAATACACGTGAGTCTAAAACACGCCTGAAGCGTGGTAGATCTGCTGGTTCTAAGAATAAAAAACCTAGAAGACAAAAGGATGTCGAGATAAATGACACACCCAAAATAGCATAAAGTATTTTGGACGAAACAAATAATGAGGATACTGAGAAAGTTGAGCATCATGAGTCAGAAAATAATCATGAAATTTCTATCAATTACATCCATAATAAGAAGATATGGAAAAGAAATAAAATGGTGATGTTGATGATGCCTTCTCATATATTGTGTCAAGTGAAATATATGAAGAAATCGATGATGCAGAACCAAAATCTGTTTATGAATGTCAAATGAGACATGATTGGAACAAATGGAAAGATTCAATACAAACCAAACTCAATTCGCTTAATAAGCGAGAAGTGTTTGGATCTATTACACTCACACCTGCAGAAGTGAGACCAGTTGGATACAAATGAATTTTTGTCAGAAAGAGAAATGAGAAAAATGAGGTTACGAGATACAAGGCACGCCTTGTGGCTCATGGTTTTTCTCAAAGACCTGAAATTAATTATGAGGAAACGTATTCTTCTGTTATGGATGCAATCACATTTAGGTTCTTGATGAGCCTAGCAGCTGATAAAAATTTTGAGATGCTTCTCATGGATGTTGTTACAGCCTATCTATATGGATCATTAGATACTTATATCTACATGAAAGTTTTTGATGGATTTAAAATGCCAGAAGCATTAAGTTCCAAACCTAAAGAGTTATGTGCAATAAAATTTCAAAGATTATTATATGGGTTAAAACAATCTGGACGTATGTGGTATAATCGTCTCAGTGAGCATTTAACAAAAGAAGGATATGTGAATGATCCTATATGCCCATGTGTTTTCATCAAGAAAACAACATCCGGATTTGTGATAATCGCGGTATATGTTGATGATCTTAATATTATCGGAACTAAAAGGGAAATACAAAAGGCATCAGATTATCTCAAAAGAGAATTTGAGATTAAAGATCTCGGACAGACACAATATTGTCTTGGCCTACAAATAGAGCATTCTCAAAATGGTATATTTGTGCATCAATCCACATACACTAAAAGAGTATTGAAACGGTTTAACATGGATAAATCTATTCCTCTTAGCACACCGATGGTCGCTAGATCACTTAATATTGAAAGTGATCCATTTCGACCACTTGAGAAAAATGAAGAGATACTTGGTCCAGAAGTACCATATCTAAGTGCAATTGGAGCATTGATGTACCTTGAAAATTGTACACGGTCCGATCTATCATTCGATGTTAACCTTTTGGCGAGGTTCAGCTCATCTCCCACACGGAGACATTGGAGTGGAATTAAACATATCTTTCGTTACCTTCAAGGGACCATTGATTTGGGCTTGTTTTACCCTAAGGATTCAAAAGGTCAAATGGTTGGTTTTGCAAATGCATGATATCTTTTGAGATCCACACAAAGCCCGATCGCAAACATGATATGTTTTCACGATCGGAGGCACTGCTATATCATGGAGTTCTCAGAAATAAACGCTCGTGGCTACTTCTTCAAATCATGCTGAGATCATCACACTTCATGAAACAAGTAGAGAACGTGTATGGCTAAGATCAATAAGCCGACACATTTGTTCAAGCAGTGGGATTGACGAAAATATAGAGCCAACTATTCTATACGAAAATAATGCGGCATGTGTTGCTCAAACAAAAGAAGGATATATCAAAAGCAATAGAACGAAGCATATTCATCCGAAATTCTTCTCATACACTCAAGAGCTCGAGAAGAAGAAAGAGATTGAAGTAAGATATGTCCGAGCATGCGACAATGCGGCCGACCTGTTCACAAAATCACTTCCTACTTCAGTATTCTGAAAACATGTCCATAACATTGGAATGTGTCATCAGAAGGATCTATTACTGCTCATTCGAGGGGGAGCTTACGTAGTTGTACTCTTTTTATCTTACTATGGTTTTTTTCATTGGGTTTTCTTGGAAATTTTTTTAACGAGGCAACAAAGACGTTAAGTAAAAAAGGATAGTGACACTGGTCTCCAAGGAGGAGTGTTATAAACGTGAAGAAAAAAGAACGTCAAGAATACACGCACCAAAAGTTGACGTTTTCGTGTGTACGTATATTATATGGAGTCCACGCCACTATGCACGCACAGTAAATCCTACTTTTTTACTTAACTCGCAACTCATCTTTTCTCTTTGTAATAAACTCTTTCTATCGTATATTTATCATATATCAATGTTATCTCTTTTCTACGGATATAAAATTTCGTCATTATTTAAACTTTTCGATACTATAAAATTATAAGTTATTTTATAGCAAATATCGAGTATAATGAAGTAATAGACCTAAACCGACTTGTTGTTCAAAAAAAAAAAAAAAAAAAAACATAAA
>NC_027748.1:15737270-15756865 GCF_000695525.1 Brassica oleracea var. oleracea
AAAAAAAAAAAAAAAAAAAAAAACCTAAACCGACTTCAACCAATATAAACTGCAATGGTGAAAAATTAAACCAAGGCGTTGGGGTATCTGTGGATTTGTGGACGGTTTCGATGGACACCTGTGGACAAGCTGTTCATTCAAAGCTTCATTAACCGTTAGATATCTGATCTAACGGTCTTAAACGTCTCTTCCTCAGCCGTTCATAACTCAAACCGATCGACACTGTATTGGAATTACGAAAAAGGCCAACTGGGCCCATCGTGTCCTGTGGCGTCAAGTCCTCTGTACAGGGACATTAATGAACTTTAACCGGATCTTTCGTTCACCTCCTAGTCACAGCCACATGGCTTGTCAGACAGACATGCAAATAATATAACGCGCCTTCTTAATCGTCGATCTAAATAGACCCAACTCCAGATCTCTCCACGTGTCACCGTGATATTGGAAACTTGTCACAGTCCGTGAGTGCAGAGTCACCCAGGTACTAACAGCTTTAAAAAAGCTTCTCGTCCTCTTCCTCAAGCCTCCTCTTTAACCTCACCCTGAAAATTCAGAGAAACTAAGAACATAACTGAAACTCGAGTTTGGTCAGCACAGATCTTTTTATAAAGATGGTTTCGGTGGAGGATCCGTTACCTCACTCGAATTCAACCCGTTTCCCGTTAACAACCGATTTCTGCGGCTCATCTTCTCCGTCGGCGGCGAAGATACACCGTCAAGTCGGCCGGTCGATGAGGACGGTGAGATCTAACTTCTACCAAAGCGGCGATCAATCTTGCTCTTTCGTCGGCTCCGTCGGCGATAAATCGGAGTACGTGTCGGAGTATCTGTCGGATTCCCTCATCGACATGAGACTCGGCGAGCTCGCGTTGAAGAACAGTAACTCAGTCCACTCAATCGCTTCCTCATCGAAAGAAGAAGCCTTTCTCGATATTTCTCAGGCGTTTAGTGATTTCTCCGCGTGCAGCAGTGACATCTCCGGTGAGCTACACCGTCTCGCTTGCTTGCCGTCTCCGGGAACCGACAGAACGGAGAACGTCGGAGATAAAGAAGCGCAAGATCCAGAGCCGTGTCTAGGGTTTCTGGAGAGGGAGAACTTCTCCACGGAGATTATAGAGTGTATCTCCCCGGAAGATCTGCAGCCGACGGTGAAGCTCTGCATCGACGGGCTTCGCTCCTCTTCGGTGGCGATTAAACGATCCGCCGCGGCGAAGCTGAGGCTCCTGGCGAAGAATCGAGCTGATAACCGTGTGTTGATTGGCGAATCTGGAGCTATCCAAGCTCTGATTCCGCTTCTTCGTTGCAACGATCCGTGGACGCAGGAGCACGCCGTGACTGCTCTCTTGAACCTCTCTCTCCACGACCAGAACAAAGCTGTGATCGCCGCGGGAGGAGCTATCAAGTCTCTCGTGTGGGTTCTCAAGACGGGGACGGAGACTTCGAAGCAGAACGCGGCGTGCGCGTTGCTCAGCCTTGCGCTCGTGGAGGAGAACAAGAACTCGGTCGGAGCTTGCGGCGCGATTCCGCCGCTTGTTTCTCTGCTGCTGAACGGGTCATGCAGGGGGAAGAAGGACGCGCTCACGACGCTTTACAAGCTCTGCACGCTTCATACGGGTTGAAAAGCCTTAGGCCTCGATCTAACGGAACTGGTAACTTTGGCTGTAGATTGCAAAGCCTTAAGCCTTGAGTTAGCATGACGTGTTAGTGGACGAAATGGTCTAGGTTGTGGAGTAAATTTTGTGACTCTGACCAGATTGTCCCTAGCCCGTCTTATGTGAAGCCGCTGGTGGATCTTGTGGCGGAGGAAGGGACTGGGATGGCGGAGAAGGCGATGGTGGTTCTGAGCAGCCTGGCGGCGATTGAGGAAGGCAGAGAGGCTATTGTAGAGGAAGGAGGGATCGCAGCGCTTGTAGAGGCTATCGAGGATGGATCGGTGAAAGGGAAAGAGTTTGCGGTCTTGACGCTGTTGCAGCTTTGTGCTGATAATGTCAGGAACCGTGGGTTGCTTGTGAGGGAAGGTGCGATTCCTCCTCTTGTGGGTCTCTCTCAGAGCGGCGCCGTCAGCGTTAGAGCTAAACGCAAGGTATGAACTTAATAACTGATTTGACTTAGCTACTAAACCACTGAGAGTCTTGTGTTATGGAACTCTAACAGATCTAGTTTTACTAGTGAATCCAGTTGATGATTTAATGTGGATGTATGAAAAGCTTGAGCTTGATGGGTCTTCATCCTTTTTTTTATTGTGCAGGCAGAAAGACTACTGGGTTATCTTAGGGAGCCAAGGAAGGAGGGAAGTTCATCATCAAGCCCTTGAAATTGATTTGCATGGGTTCCCTTGAATGAAACCATTATGGACGGTTTTCAGCAGTCTAGTATTGTATATACTGAGTGTATGTTTGGTGGGTTTTGTATAGCATCTTTATGTAGACTACTGTAAAAGGAAGATCAAATTAGTGCCAGAAACTTTGACTACTTTTGATCTTCCTTGTATTGATGTTAAGCTAGTTTTATATGTGTGAGAGTGCTATTTGGATTACAAGTCTAGCATTCAGTTTTTCTGTTGGTGTGAGTGGTGAAATTTGCTGATTTTTAAGGCAAAAAGCTTCTAGTGTCGGCGCAAATGCAATGTTTAAGAGCAAAGCAATTTTAATCTCTTATCTGAATCAATTATTGTTGGATCTTTGAGTGTTGTTTGTGGATCCGTGTCTGAGTATGTGGACAAACCGGTGGATCTGGTAGAAGATTTTTGTTCTGGCACCGCTGTAATGTCTTGTCCTATAGTAATGGTTATCGTTGAAACAGTAGTTTGGCCCACTACATAGACACTGATAGTTATGCCTGTCTTGAAAGAATAACATTTTCACTTATTAAAAGTTTGTTGCTTTCGGTTCACAAAGTTGTCTGCCTTGTTCATTGACATAAGCTTTTCAGACCCTTTTGGGATAGTTGTCAAATCATAGAGAAGTTTGGTTGAGGTTTTTAAAGTGTTCTTGATACTACGTAAGTACGTATTATTCCGGTTTCATACAATATAGAAACTGGAAAGTTGCAACAATATTAATAAATAGAGAAATACAAACTTCATCTTAAGCTGTATCAACGTCTTTAGCCTTGTTCTTCCGCCGCAAGAGACTAGGCTTGTAACCGACCTCAAGCAACTTCTCGACCTCCTCAAACTGAAGTCCTTTAGTCTCAGGCACAAGCAGCCAAATAAAGAAGAGTCCAACCGTAGAGAAGCCAGCAAAGAGAAGGAAAGTCCCAGAGGAACCGAGAGCATGTGTGAGGGAGAGAAAGCTCTCACTCACAATGAGATTAGAGACCCAGTTCGAGACGGCAGCTATGCCTCCTCCAAGACCTCTGTATCTAAGCGGATAGATTTCAGAGTTGACAATCCATGGGACAGTACCCATACCTGGAGCGTACACTACGATGTAAAGCCCCAAAAACACTATAGCCAAGAACCCAAACTTGCTTGGACATCCATCTTTGAAATATGTTCTTCCCCTTGAGTGACACGTCGCCTTCATGTCGTCCGATAACACAACGCATGCTCCTGGCGCGTACGGTTGCACGCCGCTAGCGCAGAATCCACATTCGGACCTGAGACACTTCATGCAGTTCCACCTCGAGGGAGGCGCGTTTGGGACTGCGAGGGGAGCAAACGCTGGACAAGTAGCGTTTGGAGCAAACGTGGTTGACTCCACTGCATCGATCTTGGGGGCGTGGATAGCCGCTTGTGCGAAGACAATCGCTAAGATGATAAGACAAGTTATGATCCCAAACATAGAGATGATCATCAGCTTCCTTCTACCGTACCGGTCCACAAACATCATGCTCACAATCGAACCAATCGCGTTCAGACCAGAAGTTACAAGAGACAGAGCCATTGCTGTACTGTTGGAGGCGTATCCAGCGAACTGCACAATGGAGGGACTGTAGTACATCACCGTGTTGATCCCGACAAACTGCTGCGCCACCTGGACAGTAATACCAGCCGCGAGTCCACGTCGGACGACAGGATTCGCGAAGGCTCCTTTGAGTTTGGCGCCAAAACTATCTCCGATGATGGCCTCGTCTGCTTTCTCCGCCTCCACGGACTCTTTCAACGCTTCCATCTCCGCCTCCACTTCGTCCTCCGGGTAGATCCTCTCCAAGATTGCTCTCGACTCCGCGACCCTGTCCTTCCTGTACAACCACCGTGGAGATTCCGGCAAGGACCACATCAACGCAAACTGAATTATCGCCGGAACTCCCGCAACTCCCAACATCCACCTCCATGTCCCCGGAGTCTGTCCCATTAAGACATAATCAGAAACACTTTACACAAAGATTGAAGCTTTACATTTTACTTACGTGGACAAAAGCGAGATTGATGAGGTAAGAGAAGAACTGTCCTCCGGTGATTAAAAGACCGTTGGTGCTAACAAGCGCACCTCTGATTCTCGCCGGAGAAGCTTCCGATATGTAAAGCGGCGACGTCATCGAAGCCATACCGACGCCGAACCCAACGAAGATTCTTCCGACGATGATAACCCAAGGAGCCGGAGCAAACGCCATGACGACTGCGCCGATCAAAAACAGCACGTCGGCGATGAGAATCGACATCCTCCTTCCGAATCTGTCGTTGATCCAGCCTCCTACGGCTGCTCCGACGATGGCTCCGGCCACCGCCATGCTGACGATAGTCGACTGAAGCCATGTTTTCCTATCGACCTCGTCGAAGTCTTCTTTGATGAAGAGAAGAGCGCCGGAGATGACTCCGGTGTCGTAACCGAAGAGAAGACCTCCGATTCCGGCGGAGAGAGCGAGGCGCATGATGTAAGGGGTCTTCCATGTCGTCCTCCAACACTCTGTGAACTCTGTTTTGTCTGCTTTCGCTATACCTCCTTCCACCATCTTTTCTCCTCCAAAGACTGAGATTCTTTCTCACACACTATGCCTGTGAATTGTGATGACATTACACAAATGTTAAATTATATAATATCAAAAAGAGATATGGAAGAATATCGAAAAACGAGAATCTGGATTCCTCTTCGTCATTAAAGCTTTTGAGATTCTTTCCATTCAAACACATTGTATTATATATCAGGACAAACAAAATACTAATAAGTTAAGAAACAAAAGTCAACGTTTGAAGTTTGAATAAGATTTCGAGTCTCACCAGAGGGATAAATTATTCAAAAAATGTTTAACTGTTAACTGCACAAGGATGGTATCTCAAAAAACACAGTGAATGTGATTGAGAGAGAGGATAGCAGATGAGATGAATTGGATAAGATTCTGCTAGCTGTAAAACTATAGTAATGGGACCCAGGTAACTAATCTCCTTTCACTACTGTATCTCTGAATAGGTCTTTACAGAATCTTAAAATCTAATACAATAATGATTTATAGATAAAGAAACAAAATGAAAATAACACAATAAATTAATATATAAATATCTTAATTTCTAGATATTCGTACACAATTATCTTAAGTTCTGACTACTCTTTCCGTCTCAAAATAATCTCAAAATAATGTATATCAAATTGACTATTTAAAAACATAAATTTGATCTATTAATCTCATGCGTAAAAAGTTAAAGGTCTCTTTTTCTTTTGATAACGTCAATTATCCTTTTTCTTTTGCTTTGGAAAGTTAAATTGTTGACCTCACACATACTCAATAGTATATAATAAGATTTTTTATTGATTGTCTCAATATCTCTTCGAGTAGATTACCATCCAAAGATTACCATCCATTTATATCAAAAATTTGGGAAAAAAAAAAGATTACCATCCAAAGGGTCTAAGAATAACCTTGCAATAGTATATAATAAGATTTTTTATTGTTAATAATAAATTAAATAGAAAAAGTGGAAAAAAAAGGTATTACAGATATCTTAACCACCATGTAACTAGTCATGCAAACTAAATAATGTATACTTAACTAAATGAAATATATGTTATGTATGAAAACATTCCTCAACTTAATGATGTTATGTAAATTTTATTGATCCAAAATGTGACGTGGACGTTAGAGAGATTAATTTCGTCTAATTTTTTTCGTTGATAAATTAAAATAGACCTTCCTCGCTGTGATATAACTAAAATTTGACCGAATTCAATCTAGTAAAACAAAATAAATTTTGGCCACAAATTTAACCTCTGTTAAGGAAAATGTAATTACAATATACAAATTTCCTCTGCTATAAGAATTATCGTATGAATCTATTGTCTAGGATCTATGCCTATTTAGCGAACGTAAACTGAATAAACAAATTTATTTTTCGTCAAACACATAATTTGAGAGAAGTTATTTTAAACTTTCAAATTACATCAGCTAGATTTTACAAAAGCAGAGGAAATTTTACCTGGTTAATAAACATTGTGAATCAGATCTTCTGAAACTCCTATTGATTTTCTTTTACAATTTCAAAAGATGTTTAGCGATTTAGCTGATAGTTTACATAGAAAGCACTATGAATGTTTTTCAAAATTCTTATCGATTTTTCTTTGTAGAAAAATTCTATCAAGATTTGTTTGTGTTTTTGTATTATATAGCAATCTTTCGAAAGATGTTAGTGTTTTCAGCTAACAGTTACAAAAACAATAATAAGTTAAGTCTTATGTATTTATAGATGAGACATTCAGGTTCAAATTCTAAATTTAGAAGTGGAAAGATAAAGATGTAACAGTGACAGCTTGAGGTAAAACAAGTGGTCTAATATCCATCAATCGAGGATTAATTTTAGGTAAACATTTGAGATAAGAACAAGTCACTGACAAATGGTAGTAATGTTTAGTGGTTGTGTTTTTTTTATCCACATGGTAGTTAAACAACTGTTTCTCCTAAAGTTGTGTGGTGTTGATAGTCATAAACCGCAATAGTTGGAGCTGGCTATTATTGGTATATATGAACAACATGTCATCCAAATTCTGAGTTGCAAAAATAAGTCTTTGCGCAAGGAAATTCGTAATAAATGTATAAGATATACATGCAGTGTTACAAAAAAAAGATAAACATGTATAGTATAGAAACTAGATTTTGAAACGCATTTAAAAAGTGCGGAATATCTTATGTTGTAAGAATCCAAACTAGTTTTGTTAATTTGTTACAAATGTTAAAATAGATAAATCCATCTTGATTAAACTCATTTCCTTTTTAACTGATCTTTTTTAAATTTCAAATCCATTTCAAATCCATTTAAATCCATTTAAATCCATCAACTTTTTTAATTGGATTATTCATTTGGTTAATGTACAAAATGTTAGTATATAAACATCTAAAGTTGTTGCGCATAGTGAATTGAGTTTTCATATAAATACATTTACAACTAATTTCCTTTAATTATGTTAGCTTTTGTTTTTGTTTTTCCTTTCTTTACATATTGCTCAAAAAGTTAACACACAGTTGGTCTAAGATAAGTGTACAACTAACTTGACTTCTTCTATGTGATTTGAAAACAATAGAATTTTTTTTTATATTGCCTAATTTAGTTTCTATTAAATGATGATGATATTATATTATGGTAAGATCCCTTTTTTATTATTTGACTAACCTTTAATTCATGTGTTTATTACATGTATGCCATTTCCTACGTGTCATCACCACAAGCTCTCTCATCTCATATATTCAAAAACCCTTTCTTAACTAGACTAATTACAGAATTTGCCATTGCTCATTACATTAAAAATTGGGTATATACTATAAGCTTATTGACTAACAAAATAATTAAACCCGCGCCCTGCTTGTTACGCTTCAATTAGAAACGACAAATTTAAATACACAGAGATTTTATTGCCATAACCTGAAATTCTTCATAATGATCAATTTCATTATATAGCCTGACTTAAATATTAATGCATTTCTACATAGTTAGACTACATAAAATTCATTGTGTACGTATTTATCTACATATCTACTTATATATATGTTGCTGCAACTCTTCTCCGTATTAGATAAAGATACTAATCACAATCGCAATGTTCAAGAATTATTACATAATGGCAAAATCTTATAGATATATACGTACACTTTTTTTTAAAATGACATAAAACTTGGAAATATATTATATTGTTAAAAGCTAATAATAGTTTCAAATCTCCTCCATTGCATGTTAACCATGTTTATCGTTTCCATAATTACCAATGCAATTGTAATCGACGATCATTTTATGATAGTTTAGATTCAAGGTAACACAAGTTAATACATTACCATTTTGATTTTTTTCATAATATATGATTCAAATTTGAATTGTCAATCACGGGATCAAATGAATTATTGTCAATGGCAATGTTAGCGTGATAATGGAAACAAAATTGACGTGAAAGAGGAGTTTTCTATATAAGGGATTTAACGGATATTACATCGTTGTTATTTGAATACGGTTTCACCACGTCAAAATTATCACGAATACATAATTATCCATAGTTGATTTATACATACTTTTTGCAACGGAGGATATTTTTACATTAAATTTGTGTGACCAGATCTTCATATTGTTACCTATTTTACGTACAAACATATCGCACTGATTATCCATCGTTGGATTTTTTTTTTTTTGAAAATATCAAAATTGGTATGGTAGTTATTAAATTTTTTTAATGAATTGATATTCGGGGTCCCTTGATATTTTTGGATAAACGCTCTAACAAAAAACGGAAATTATTGAAATCATAAAACATGATGTGCAATCTTTTTGGTTTGATTGAAAAGTCAAATTAGAGTATTAATGTAACAAATCATTTATAATTCAATCATATTCGGTATTGAAACCTAAGTTTCCTTATCTTATTCATTTAATTTATAAAATTTATTCTCCACATAAAAGTTGGACTAGACATCGAAACTATTATAATCTTTTTCAACCCTAAGTTTATTTTCTTTAACTTTTGGACTATGATAAAATTTATTCAAACCTAAGTTTCCTTTCCTTAATTTTTGTTTTGTTTTGGGTGATGTCACTAAAATTAAAAGAACTTAAATTGTGGGTCAGTAACACTTGAGACAATCATGTGCTTATTTAGGCCCGTATGATTTTCTCTATTCTTTTGTATATGTTTAATTGTGAGAAAATAAATATTTTTTTTCTCATTTTTTTTGTATATGTCTCATGTACTTTAAGACAGCTGACCATATTATTTTCAACAATTAATGATTTAGTTAACTAATACTATGTTTAATTGTGAGAAATATTATATTCATGTTTATTATTACTAATACTATGTTTATATATGTTTAGGTGACCAACACGTACATCAAAATAATCTCATATATCATTAAAATTAAGTATTTTTTTCAAAATAAAAACAATTGTTTATATTAGTCTTTGCTTATTCTTATGTATTTATTTCTACAAAATATACTTCAATTACACAAGTTTTTTTTAAAGTTGAAGCCTACTTGATATAAACTTACATGCAAAATTTCGTTCAGTTTTTCATTATATAATATATAATATTTGTTACTATGGTTTTTAAATTTCTAATATCTATAAATTAAAATTTTTAATATTTTTATTTTATTCACCCTGCGCAGGGCGCATGTGAAATAATTTCTTTTATTGATGTGTTATTAATGAGTAATCATTGAATGAAAAATATATGTAAAATTTATTTAAGAAAAATAGCAGAAAATTGTTTGGTAATTATAACTAATTTTCCTAATTATATAATTAAAATTAAAACTCAATGGCACAATTGTAATATTTAAGAAAATTTAAAGGGATCTCAAAAAGGTATTCCAATTTTAATAATATAGATTAGTTTCTATTAAATGGTAAGTATATTAGATTTTGGTAAGATATGTTAGTATAATGGAGGAAATATATGTAACATAATTTCTTTTATTGATGTGTTATTAATGAGTATTCATTGAATTAATAATATATGTAAAGTTCATTTAAAGAAAATAGCATAAAATTCATTTGGTAGTTCTAACTAATTTCCCAAATTATATAATTAAAATTAAAATTCAATGGCATAGTTGTAATATTTTAAAAAATTTAAGAGGATCTAAAAAAAACTCCAATTTTACTAATATAGATCTTTTTGTTCTGTTTTATCATCTTTTTTTTTTCTTGTCTTCTGTATGTGCTTTAAACGAAAACAGACTTTGACTATTATATGTAGTTTAGTATTTTTGGATTAGTAACAAGTTATGTGTGTTCGCTCTCAGTTCCATCTAATATGTTTCTCATTCTACTTCATGTCCTTAGAGCATGATTATCCCTATCACCTCTAATGGGTTTCTTAATGATTTTTTAATTAATAAAAGTAACCTAAGAATTTTAGTTAAGAAACTCTAATTTTGAGTGGTCCAATGAGAGTTTCTTAATTAAGGGTTCTTAGATTTTTTTTTTTTTTAAACATAAAATAATTTATTAAATAAAACATATTAAAAGATAACATTTAAAACATAGATTTAAAAAAACAACATAAAAATAAAGATAAATACAATAATCAAGAATAATTTGAAAAAAACATTTGTGAATAATATTTGTGATCAAAGAGAGTGTTTTAGATTACTTTGTGAGAAGGAGATAATAAAACTTATTTGGAGAGAAAGAGAGAATGAAACTTGTTTGGTGAGAAGGAGATAATGAGACTTTGTGAATAAAATGCTTGGTGAATCACAACTTTATATAGAGAAGAAGAGAAGAACCAAAACCAACATGTTCCTAAGACAATACTCGTGACTTGCATATACAACAAATATATACAACAAATATGATATCAACCTGTTATAGAAGGAAGATTGGCACTCTACGGTTAAAAATATAACACACACACACACATACCTCAAACTGACACCGATTAACTTCTATTATGTTTCACTTTCGTCATAGGACTTTGAGTGTTACTCAAAACAGTTCAATACTCAGACCTACATGTAACACAATAACAATGCCTAAATCCTACTCTTGTATCTTCTAGCAATGCCTCTCTTCACAAACAAACAAAAAAAACAAGATGTTACCTTTGTATCCAACGTGATAGCAACGGCTTTGTCGACAAAGAAAGAGATACATAGATGGGACTCCATTGGTTCTGTAAGTTCTGTTCAACTCCATCCCTAGGCGTATCATCTGGGCTGTAGTTTCCATTAAAAACAGAGAATGACAAATGATTAGAATCTAGACAAGACACATAGGTTTTACCATAAAAGAAAGCAAGTGTTTTTTTTTTGGCTACCTGAAGATGACAGCGTTCCAGAGCAAGATGTTGTTGTCTTGAGGAGCCCCACTGATACCAGCAGGAGGAGCTTGCGGATCTTGCTGCAACCTCCTGAAATCCCTCATAAGCCTCTTCTTTGCTAGTGTTGACATCTCAATCTCTTCTAAACCAGAAAAAACAACAACAAGATTAGAACTTGTAATCAAACATATCCATGATGTCTCATTTGCAAACATTTGTTACAGCAAGCAGAACTCTCTCAAATAAACCATAGATTCATATCTTTACAAAGAGATAGATGAAATCCAGAACAGGAATTACAAACCCTAATTAAGAAGATAACCAATTAAGACAGAACACAACCCTAAGTCATCGATATCACAATCAGTCGACCAAGATCAAGACAAGATTAAAAGTGGACGAACCTGTGATTCTCAATGGAGAAAAAGAGACGCCGTGAGGAGATCATAGAAGCCGGAGGAGACGCCGGTTTCAATCGCCAAAGGAGAAGTCGAGAAAGAAAGAACAGAGAGAAAAAGTGCTTACACGTGTTCGAAAAACTCCCTTTAAAAACGGTTACCAAAATCCCTTTCTAAGGATCGGTAATTGCCTATTGTTTTAATTTTCATTTAATTAAATCAGTTTTTATCTTTAAAACCTCTGTTAAAGTTCCGCGTTAAAGATGGTCTTAGCTTTTCTTGGCCCTTATGTCATATTTTGAAATACAAAATGATCAGTTTACTAAGTTTCAACGACCAATGATTATGCCTCTTCTCATAGGTCTCCTCTGCTAGGATCAAAGTTTAGTGGAGTGGAGTAGGGTTGCAACACGTGTAGCCAAAGAATCAGGGTGCGGCATTAACTGGTTTGAGACTGAGCCCAACGAAACTTCATCAAAGGATGGTAGATTTAAGGGATAGTTAGCCGTGAATATCCAATATATATGAAATGTGTATGTCAAACATCATGGAACTAATCCCAGCTTAGTGATGCGCATATGTCAAACACTTGAACTTCATTAACTGTTGTTTGAGGAAGCTGAGTGCCGCTAAATTAACGTTCAGCTTCACAATAAAAGACGGTAATCTTTTTGTTACAACGTAATGTCAACCAATTGTTTGTCAAATATTTTATCAGATAAATAAAAAGAAAAACGAGCAGTGGTAAAAGCAAAGTCCCAATTGGCATTACTAAAACAAATTTAGTAACGTGTTAAAAAATTTTAGTAAATTCTTGGATTAAGGAGAAAAAATATTTCATATCTTTTATACGGTGTGATTCTTAAATAGACCAGATTCTTTTTTTTTTTTTTAACTTTGCTATAAAATACAAGGTGTGGAGGATCATGAGGAAAAAAAACTAAAATAATAGTTGTCAAGAGTGGGATTTGAACCCACGCCCTTTCGGACCCGCACCTGAAGCGGGCGCCTTAGACCAACTCGGCCATCTTGACTTGTGTTGGTACATTTGAGTACAATATACTCAGTATGAAGATCGAGTTAAACCCTTTTCTCCGGCGCTTGAACCCTAGAGAAATCGAGAAATGTAAGGAATGCAATTTCTCCCGGAGACGATCGATAGATCATCATTTTAGTTTCATGTGGAGAAGCCCTCTCGTCTCATTCACCTGCTGAAAATTCATCAAATAAAAGATCATCATCGAAGTTATCCGCATCTCCTCGGGAATGTTGGTTTCAAAACAGAGAACGTTAATATCGTCTTCACTCTATCGAAAGTCCCACTCTCCCTTTATCTGCTTCTCTTCCTCCTCAATCTCCCGACATTTGAGCGATTTAGGCTTCACGATGAGAAGTGTCTCGATGGTTTCAACTCTAGAGTTAAATAGGAACGAGTCTGATTCCGATTCCAGCGAGGTAGACGTTTTATCTGATCCCAAGTTTTCCGGCAAAGCGACGACGATACTACGCCGCATGCTGGCTCAGAGGAAAATTCCCAGGTTTACCATCACAAACCACCCCACAATGATTATTTGATACTATAAAGTGTGAAGCTTTCATTGATCGAACAAAGTTTAGTGTTGACCTGCAACTTGTTCTAGCTTGCAGGTAGCTCATCATAGAAAGAAAGAGCAGCCTGACAAGACACTACAAGGTCTTTGCATTACTGGGAGATTGAAAGAAGCTGTTGGGCTGTTATGGCGTAGCAACGGGTTACAGCTCGAGTCCGATACTTACTCTATGCTGTTACAGGAATGCAAAGAGAGGCGTGAATACGCAAAGGGGAAACGAGTACATGCTCACATGGTCGTTGTGGGATTCGCTCCGAGCGAGTATTTGAAAGTCAAGCTGTTGATACTTTACGCCTTGTCAGGGGATCTTCAAACAGGTGGGATTCTCTTTCGTGGTTTGCAGTCGAGGTGTTTGATATCGATGAACGCAATGATCTCAGGGTGTGTTAAGAAGGGTCTTGAACAACAAGGGCTTTTTATGTATTACGATATGAGATACTGTGGTTTAGTTCCGGATCAGTATACTTTTTCTTCCGTGTTTAGAGCGTGTTCTGCGTTAGCGTCGCTGGAACATGGAATGAGATCTCATGCTGTGATGGTAAAGACTTGTCTTAAGTCGAATGTTATAGTCAATGGTGCTCTTGTTGATATGTACTTCAAGTGCAGCAGTGTCTCTGATGGATACAAAGCGTTTGATCAGTTTCTCGATAGAAACGTGGTTACGTGGACCTCGTTGATGTCTGGATACGGGTATCATGGACAAGTTTCGGAGGTGTTGAAATGCTTTGAGAAGATGAAGGAAGAAGGTTGCAGACCGAACTCTGTCACGTTTTTGGTGGTTCTCACTGCTTGTAGCCATGGAGGTTTGGTTGACCAAGGTCGGATGCATTTTGATTCTATGAAAAGGGATTACGGGATGGAGCCTGAGGGACAACACTACGCTGCTATGGTTGATATCTTAGGGCGTGCTGGTAGGCTACAAGAGGCGTACGAGTTTATAATGAAGTCACCGTGCAAGAAACATGCTCCGGTTTGGGGATCTTTACTGGGATCATGCAGGAATCATGGGAATGTGGAGCTGCTAGAGCTCGCAGCTACGAGATATTTCGAGTTGGATCCAACGAACGGGGGGAATTACGTGGTGTTTGCCAATGGATACGCGAGCTGTGGATTGTTGGATGCTGCCTCAAAGGTTAGGAAGAGAATGGAGAATGCAGGAGTTGAAAAAGATCCAGGTTATAGCCAGATTGAATTACAAGGTCAAGTTCATAGGTTCATGAGGAATGACACGTCTCACAGACTCTCTAGGAAGATACACAACAAGGTCCAAGAGATGGCTTCTCTGTTTATGGATGTTGACTACTATCCAGATGACTTGGACACTAGTTATCCTCTTTGATAGATTGGTTTGTCATCTTGTCTTGGTTGTGTGACCAAAACAACTAGCAGTTAGCTGTCAGAAATCTGTGTAGCTGTCTCTGTCTCATATTGAAACCAGTGATGATGGAGAAGTGCTAGGCTCTGGAAAATCTACACAAGTTTTGATTTGGATGGCTAACGTACTAATTGGCTGGGAGCATCTGAAGAAAATTTGTTGTATCACTTGCCAAAAACAAGCAGAGGAAGCTGCCACAGGGGTTGGAGAAGTCAGGAGGAAAGTAATTAGCCTGACAAATCCCAGATGAGGTGTAGAAGAAACAAAAGCTCCATTATACTGAATGTCATGAATAAAGTATATACATATTATGTGATTTATAGGTTCTAAGGAGTTTTCTTTCTTTATGCGACATTCATGGAACATATTTCTGTGTAAACCGAATGACTCTCTGAAAGCGTAGAAGATTCTTGAAGAGGTGCTGGGGGAATATGAAAAACAGGTCTCGGAGGGAATTCCATAGCATCCAGGTTCCCTTCCATCATCTCTACCACTCTGTTCATGGGTGGGCGATCTGAAGGGGAAGATTGAATACACCACAAACCCACCAATGTCATCTTCCTTGCTATCTCCTCTTCTTCACAAATGATTCCATTCCCGTTAAGCCTTATATTGTCTTCCTTCTCAAGATCCTTATAGATCCATTCTGGAAAGTACACTGAACTTACAGTGTCTTCAGTTGATGTTTTGGCCCTTGCTCCTATCATCTCAAGGACCAACATTCCATAGCTGTACACATCTGACTTGTGGGAGACTCTACCATACACTCTTGAAAACACTTCAGGTGCAATGTATCCTATCGTGCCCCTCATGTCCAGTAGTGACAAGATGCTTTCTTTCCTCTCGCAGAGCTTAGCAAGGCCAAAGTCTGAAACTTTGGGGCAAAGATTGTCATCTAAGAGTACATTCTGCGGTTTTATGTCAAAATGTACAATCCTTGTTCTGCATCCGTGGTGCAAGTACTCTAGCCCACGAGCAACGCCTAATGCGATCTCATATAGTTTCGTCCATTCCATATTTGATGACCTATTGCTTGCGATGAATTTATCAAGAGCTCCATTTTCCAAGAATTCACAAATAATTGCTCTTTTGGTACCCTCAGCACAAAATCCTAGCAAGGTAACGATGTTGACATGAGAAGTTTCGCTCATGCTTGCAACCTCGCTGAGGAAGTCTTCACCATTACCCTTTGTGTTCTTCAAGACCTTCACAGCAACCTTGCGGCCATCACCGAGGGTTCCTCTATAGACGGTTCCAAATCCGCCTTTCCCAACCTCTTGCGAAAATGACTTTGTAATTCTCTTTACTTGCACGTAGCTATAGTGTTTCACTGGAATAAGGGCCTTTATATTAAGTTTTCTAGGAGCATGTGATGATGTCTTCCTTTGCTGGCTGATAAGACAGAATAAAATGATGACCACCAACCAAAAGTGTACTCGATTAACCCGGAAAAAAAAAAAAAGCTAGGTTTTCATAAGAAGTTTACTCTGTTACTGGGATGTCTTTGCTTGTGTATTGAGCTTCATGTGCCTTCTTTCTGCACCTGATGGAACAAAGCCACCCTACTATAAGAAATAACAGTGCCAATCCGAAAGCAATTACCATTCCTGAGACCAATAAAACAACAACAACAACTTTCATTGCAAGTCTATGTTGTTGCCTATAGTGTGATAAAATCAACTGCCTTAGAAAGGTAAGAACCTGCTTTTGCGGCAGCAGAGAAGCCTGCATCAACAGAAGGACGCCAAAAAAGAGGTCAGTTCAAAGTTCAAAATGAAGAGAGAACATTGTTCTTTACCAGAAACTAAAAAACTTATATCAGCTCTTTCTTTGTAACGGAATTGATGTAAGAATTTAGGGAAGATCCAATCAAAATGTGGGTCAATGGGAGAATATTAGGAAATGAGTTCATATATATATGAAAAACATATCTTACCTTTCTTTCTGCAGGTAAGGCTATACGTCTGATGTATACAATGACAGATAGATTCATTTGAGATCCGGTTATATCCACAAGCACCGTCAGAGGCTATGCACATCAAACATTCATGGCTAAGTCCAACGTTGAAACCCTCTTGAAGAGTCTTCTTCAGATTATCTTGAGTTGTATTTTTCTGCAGTGTGTTCAACGCCGGTCCAGATGCAGGAATACTGACGTTTCTTTTGCACTGTCCGCTGAAGTCGTTTAAAAAGCCACCAATCTCGCTAAGTAAAGGAGACGAGAGGTTTGTCGTCACATAGTAACTTTTCTCATCATCACCACCACAGTCAAGTTCTCCAACTAAAGGAGGAAAACTCCGTGGAAAGTTTGGTGAGCATCCATAATAAATTGTCAGATTATCGGTGCCAGGGACGAAAGGAAGGACGTTTTCGTTGAACTGCGCATTTATTGAGTGTTGGGGACAGAAACCGCCGATGTAATCTGACCTGGCGAGTCTTATGACACGAGAGGTAGAGTTTGCCTCTAAGATTCTGAACTTCACGGAGGAGATGCTAACCTCTGCAAACCTTTCACTGCATTGGAGCTGGAAGTCGGGGTGGCCGCATTCGACTCTGCTAGGTATCCAGAAAGGGTAAAAGAGATCTGTCTGATCGCCACAGCTAAATGATTGGCTGCAGCGTCTGTGAAGCTCATCAGCTGAGGAAACACAATAAGGTATCACAAAGTGTATCCATATGATTCTGTAGAACAGAGAATTTGTAAGGGATAGAAACAGAATGATCATTGTGTTGAGGTGTCAATAGGAAAATGGTGAAGAAAGAAGGATTAGTGAATGTCTTAGTTTTGTAAGAAGGAAAATGGTGAAGAACCTGTGTTTCAGTCAGTCTTCTGAAAACTGGACCCGGCCGGAACCGGTTTTGGATTGTGTTAAAAACCGAATTTTAGTTATACAGACAAACCCAGTTAAAAGCCCGTCAAACTCGTTAAAAATGATGATTGGTTCTATATTAAAATCCGGTTTCTCAAATTCAAATTAAAAAAAATTATAAAGATTCAAAAGTTTATATTGTTTTAAATATCTATCTAGTTTTTACTATATTTTTATATTGCTTTTGAAAGTTTTCATTTTAGTTTTACAGTAGAACCTCTATAAATTAATAATGTTGGTATTTTGAAATTTTATTAATTTATAGAGATATTAATTATTATTTTTTAAAATTTGACATTTATATTAATTTTATATATATGATTTGGTGTATATAATATATATTGCATAGAACTTAAACGTAGTTTTAGATATAATATTACTAAATCTCATCAAAACTATATTAAGCGTTAAGAAAATATAAAGAAATTTTTACTGTGAATATAAAATAAACAATATAATAATAGGTTCTTACTTATATAAAATATGTATACATATAAATGATTAATTTATGATTTCAATGGGACCATATATTTACATAGAATTTTTTTTAAAAATTATTATCTTATTATTTTATCGATTTGTGTCAAATTTGGAACCGGTCCAAGTTGGGACCGGTGAAATTTATTAATTTATAGAGATTATTAATTTGTCGAGTATTAATTTATAGAGGTCTGTATATCATTTTTAGATTTTAATAATAATATAAAAATTTATAAAAGTAATATTATAGTTATATAATTACTTAATTTAGAATTAAACTAAAATTTAAAATCCGGTTAGACCTGTTCAGCGATTGATCCAGCTACATTGATGAGTCAAGAACATTGGTTTCAATCTTTTGGACAAACCCTCCATATTATTAATATTGAAGTTTCTTTCTGGAGTTTTTATTAATTATACAAATCGAAGTTTCTTTTGGACTTATGTGGCTTAGACTATCTCTAATAGTTTATTTTATTTTTACTCTAAAATAGAGTAACTCTATAATAGTGTTTGAATATGTTCCAATGATATTCTATTTTAAATAAAAAATAGAGTGATGAATAAAAAAAACAAGTTACTCTATATTTGGAGTAAACCTATTTTTCACTCTATTATAGAGTGTGAAATAGAATATCATTGGAGAACTTTTACTCTAAACTCTATTTTTACTTTAAACTCTACTAGATTTCGATCCGCGCAACCGCGCGAATTTTTGTTTTCATTTATTTTTATATAAATATCTTGTTTTCAATTCTAAATTAGTATATATTATAATATATGTGTCTATCAATTTTTAAAACATAATAAGTTTACAGTATATTTTTTCATTGAATAGATTGTTTTAAACTTTCACATGTATTTGTATCTTCTTCTATATATATATATATATATTTGGATTATTATTTCATTATTAAAATCGTAACTATATATATAAAGATTAGTAAAATGTTGTGACTTCGTCATATTCAAATATATTGTAACATTTCACAAATTTAGAAAGTTTATAAAAAATTAAACTTTTCGTTTCGTAGATTTATATTATCGAGTAAATAATTAAACATTTAGTTTTTATTTAATTTTTAAAATAAACTATATAGTTTTATATTTCCAGTCGCCTCCTTTTCTCTCTGTCAGCAACCAGCAGCAGCTCTCTCTCCTCACAGACCGTTCAACTCATCACAAAAGGTTCAGGTATCTTCAGAAAAGTCAAAACAAAACCAAAATGGATTTAAACCCTCAGCCGCATACATACAACTACATCTAGCCGTATGTCTTTGCAGAATAAAATCTAAAACCCTAATCTATTTTCAGAGCTTAAATCTCGTCTTGTTTCACCCTGTTTAAGCTTGTTTGATTTTTTTAATCTTCCTGATGTGAGTTAATTGCTAGAACCTTTTAGGTTGACAATTACACCATTTTTTTACATATCCGACAGCTGCATCAACTTAATCTGATTGTTTGCTTGCATTAGAAACTTGTTCTTGAATGTTTAAAGTCTTTCTCTGATATGTTGAAATCGACTAGAACCTGTCTCAAATTTGAAAGAATTTTTTTAATATTTTTAAGATAAATCCGATTTTTCTTATAGATAAATCTGAAATTTTTAAAGATAAATCCGATTTTTTTGATAAATCTGGCTGAAAACAAAATATTATATATTTTAATTCGATTTTCCTATTTTT
>NC_027748.1:15757291-15757576 GCF_000695525.1 Brassica oleracea var. oleracea
AAGATCTTGGTGACACAATCACCAAAGACAACAATTCCAGTGACAAAGACAAGTATAGAGCTATCTACATGATACGCCACCATCTCCAAGAGAACTTGAAAACTCAGTACATGACCATGGAAAATCCATATGACCTTTGGATCGCTTTACAGCGAAGATATGACTACCAGAAAACGGTGTTGCTTCTCAATATGATTGGAAACACATAAGGTTCTTGGACTACAAATCAGTAGACGAGTACAACTCAGTCCTGTTCAGAATTGTGTCCTTGTTAAGGTTATGTGG
>NC_027748.1:15757581-15757944 GCF_000695525.1 Brassica oleracea var. oleracea
GAAGAGATGCTTAATAAAACTCTCTCCACGTTTCCTCAAACCAACATGGTATTGCAACAGCAGTACAGAGAGAGGAATTTCGCCACATATACTGAGTTGGTAAAATGTCTCTTGTTGGCTGAAGCTAACAACGAACTGTTATTGAAAAACAGTGAGATGAGACCTCCTGGTACAGCTCCATTACCCGACATCTCTAAGCTGGCTATAGAGCCAAAGAAAGAGAGTAACCTTGTCCAACACAATGACCATCCCGGTCCAAACCGTGGAAGAAGTCAAGGACGAGGTCGTGGTTCTTTTAAAGCACACGGGCGAGGACGTGGTCGCGGTACCACACCCGGCTTTAGCCGTGGTCGTGGCCGAGGC
>NC_027748.1:15758506-15758765 GCF_000695525.1 Brassica oleracea var. oleracea
TTTTTTCATTTCTCATATGCCTAAGAATTAGATCATTAAAGATAGCATCTCTGAAAATTTTATTATTGTTCATTAACTTTATGATTATTGTTTTTGAAGAATGAAAAGTGAAATGGATACAATCGTGGTGGACAATGGCACCAGCCACACCATTTTGAGAGACAAACGATTTTCATACATCTCACACATAAGGTAGCTAATATCACCACTATAGTTGGCACGGCTAGCTTAATTGAAGGCTATGGCCACGCCAATATCT
>NC_027748.1:15758974-15760420 GCF_000695525.1 Brassica oleracea var. oleracea
TAATGCCGTCTTGAATAAAGAATTCAAAGAAGAGTTCACTCTTTGGCACAATCGGCTGGGACACCCCGGTTCGAACATAATGCGAAAACTCATATCAAATTCAAATGGTCACAGTTTGAAAACAAAAAGAGTTATCCCTAAGAATATCACATGTGAAGCATGCTCACAAGGGAAACTAATTACTAAGCCATCACGTACCAAAGTGAATAAGGAAGTGACAAATTTCCTAGAAAGAATACAAGTTGATATTTGTGGACCAATACACCCATCCTGCGGGACATTTAGATATTTTATGGACCTGATTGATGCATCCACAAGATGGTCACATGTTTGTCTCCTATCAACTCGTAATCTAGCACTTGCAAGATTGCTGGCTTAGATAATAAGACTGAGAGCACATTTTCCAGATTTTCTATTAAAGACTATACGTCTAGACAATGCAAGTGAATTCACTTTCCAAGCTTTTAATGACTATTGTATGTCCATGGGGGGTAAGTGTGGAGCATTCTTTAGCACATGTCCATACTCAGAATGGCCTGGCTGAATCCTTTATAAAACGGATCCAGCTGATTGCCCGGCCACTCTTAATGAATACGAAACTCCCAGTATCAGCTTGGGGACATGTAGTACTACATGCAGCTGAGCTAATTCGCATCAGGCCATCTAGTGAGCACAAATACTCGCCATCCCAACTACTAACGGGTCATGAGCCAGATATATCCCATCTAAGAGTTTTTGGATGTGCCGTCCAAGTGCTTATAGCACCACCACAGAGAACAAAGATGGGACCTCAGAGGAGGATGGGAGTATATGTTGGATACGATCCCCCTTCTATTATTAAGTACCTAGAGCCTACAACAGGTGATTTGTTTAAGGCCAGGTTCGCGGATTGTCATTTTGATGAATCCCAGTATCCAGCATTAGGGGGAGATTATGGTAAGCTGGTACATGATATAAAATGGAATCAAACATCCTTAACATGGCAGGATCCTCAGACTAGAGATTGTGATCTAGAAGTCCGGAAGATTATACATCTTCAAGAGCTAGCTAACAGATTGCCAGATTCCTTTGCTGACCCAAATAGAGTAACCAAGTCATACATACCAGTTGCAAATGCACCAATAAGACTTGATGTCCGTGATGGACATAATCAGGCTGCTACTACGTCTAAACCATAATTGAAACGTGGTAAACCAGTAGGTTCCAAAGACAAAGAAGTCCGGAAAAGAAAGAGTGCAAAGAAATCCGACAAAGTGGAAACTCTAGACATGGAAAAGGAAACTCATGTACCACCAAAAGATACTTGGGACGCTAAGAATCAAGGTAATGAAGTTCCTGACAATAATGAGATCTCAATAAATTATGTCATGTCTGGAAGGAAATGGAACAGAAACATGTCGACATGAGTGATATATTTGCTTATAATGTAGCAGTCAAATTGATGGA
>NC_027748.1:15760520-15760872 GCF_000695525.1 Brassica oleracea var. oleracea
TTGGAACTTCAGGGTAGATGGTCCGAAACTGAGGCCATGCTGACGGCCGTCAAGGGTTCTCACTCCGTGAAAGCGTCGAAACTTGAGATCGCGATAGGGGAGCTCGAAAGGGACCTCGGGAAGACGGGGAGTTCGTTGCACAAGGAGAAGAAGGCCAGGAAGGCCCGGGAAGACGGCGAGTTCATTGGTCAAGGAGAAGAAAGCCAGGAAGGCCAAATCTTCGGAGGTTCGTCGTCTTCAGCGTCAGATTGAGAATGATGCAGGATTAGTGAACCGCGGGATTCGAGAGGCCAAGGACTCGCTTGGCAAAGATCTCCGCCTTTCTGGGCTCTCTCGAGTGCATTTGGAACAT
>NC_027748.1:15761020-15772765 GCF_000695525.1 Brassica oleracea var. oleracea
AATTTTCCGTTGATTTATTTATTGAATGAAACTTGTGTACCTTAAAATCGTGCATGCATTTAAGCTGAATCGAATCTAAACTAAACCGAAGTAAACAAAAGGCTCAAAAGAAAAGACCCAATGAGAATTGAACGCATTGCTTCCTGTCTATTTCCCTTTTAAGTTTAAAATCTGTATCTCATATCTCACCAACACGCATGTCTCTGCGCGTGTATGGCACTTCCAATCATGTTAATTCCCAATAACTAATAAAAAATTGAAATAAAAACCTTTGATTGCTTCCCTTATCTTCTTATGATTCGTTCGGAGCAATCTTTGCTTTGATAATATCTATATTTCTTTGGACAAAAAAAACTATATTTCTCTCTTGATCGAGTCATAGTGGAATTGAGAAACCGATCTGATTTACTCGCCACCGTTTAAACTGTGGAATATTTTTATTAATTGGCTCGATTTTTTTTTAACCTCTTCAGTGTTGTTGCTCATCATCCTCTCTTCCCTCTGTCTCTTCATACTCTGCAAAACTCATTGCCAATAATTTTAAACTCTTGAATGTTATTGAGTTACCGGAGGTGGCAGCGAAATGAACCGTCACCGTTGATATCGCCTCCAACCAAGGCGAAGTCAGTAGCATCCAGAAACTCACGGTACGCTCCTTCTTTTCCTTCTCGTTTCCAAAGTTTCAGTCTTTACATATGTTTTCATTATAGTGTCTATCTCTCTGTATTTGGGCTATATCACGGTGTGAACAAAAAGCCCACTAAACCGTAAACAATTATGAAACGTAGCAGCCCACATCAAAAGTTAATGAAACAATGAGTTTTAGGCAAAGAAGACAGGTGTCGCACTTACAATCAACGACTTTATGACGTGGCGCAACAGGAGGGAGACAAACATTTTTTATATATATAGATTTTTAAATTGTCCAAAATACTTGAAAATATATACAAATAGTCAAAAGTAAATGTATAAAATAGCTAAAATATACTCAAAACACCAAAAATATTTGAAATATCTATTGATTATTAATCCAAATATTCAAACCAAATCAAATTATATGTTAAGTTTAAGTATTTTGACATATGTTATTCAAATTTTTATGTAATATGATATTTTGTTTATAGATTTTGAGAAAATTAAAGTATACAATGAATTTTATAATTTTAAAATAATTTTAGTGAGTTATCCGAACCCGAACCGAACCCGCAAAGATCCGAACCGAAACTTAGAAATATCCGAATGGAGCTGAAATATTTGACCCCGAAAACCCGAAACCCGAATAGACCCGAACCAAACCCGAATGGGTACCCGAATGCCCACCCCTAGTTCTTCATCCAAATATTCCTTTTTTTTTTGAAACACTCATCAAAATATTCCAATCAACCCAATTTATATATTAATTTTAAAATTTTTGGTCATGCATTATTCAAATTTATATATTGTATATTATTTTTTATTTTTAGATTTTGGGGAGCCTAGCTTTAAGGTATATTTGGGTGTTCAATTTTCTTTACATAATCTAAGTGGGTATCCGAACCCAAACCAAACCGCAAAAATCCAAACTGAAACCGCATTAAAATTTATTACTATTTGAGTGAGGCTTAAATCTCTAACCCAAAAATCTAAAATACGAATAGATCTGAATTGAACCCGAACGGATACCCGAATATTCACTCCTAACTTTCCTTTTAAATAAAAGGAAATTGAGCTTGCTGAATTTTAGGATGTTACAAAATCGTATCCTCCGTTCTTTTGGCCAACAATTTATAAGTAAGGAATTTGCTGTGAGTTGATTCGGATATAAAGTCTGTCAAAAGTATGTTGACGACTTTCATAAAAATGGCAGATTTGTATCTGTGACAGAGTTGATTGTCTGATTTTAATACCACAAGCTTAATCCAATTTTATTTGAAACAAATTTTTATAGATATGTTTGGCGAATGAAGTAGCCAATTTTTCATAACTGATAGTTTTTGTGTTAGACTTATTTTCCATGGCAGATTTTAGTATCCGATTTAAATTTGTGACAAACTTTTGTATTTACGAAGTAGCAGATTTTTAGACAAAATTATGGGTTTGAGTAAACCAAAACTAAATCGACTTGGATTTAATCCGGTTTACTTTAATTTTGAATCTGGTTGATTTCTAGTGTAATTAAAACTAGAATTAAGTTATACAAAGTTTGTAACTGTCGTCTCTTTCATCCCACTTTTATTCATTATCAAATTGTCCTCTTTCATAGTAATTTAATCCCTTGTTACTATCTTCATTTATTAAACAAAAATGGATCACATCATTCTCGTACGTGGAAAGTGGAAAGTTGAAAGAATGAAGTGGTTATTTGAAGTGAACAATGATCAAAGTAGCAAATTATTTGCTGTGAATGAGGACGTAGATATGACGATTTTGTGGAAATCATATTTGAGGATTACGAAGTTGATTTTTCAGAACACAAGTTGGAACTGACGTATCTTTTGCCAAAATGCACTCTCTTGAAGCAAAACTTCGATACACCTCCTGTGAAAGTAAGCAACAGTACACAGTTTCATGGATTTTTTTTCTTCACAAAGTCGAAAACGGTAGACTATGTATACAGTTTAAAGTGAAGAAAAATGATGTGGAGGAAGCTAACGAATATCCAAAAGAAAAAGTGCAAGAAAATGACCCATTATGTGCAGATGAAGAAGGTAATCGATTTGATTACTGCATGCGACGATGAGCAGTGTCTGATGAGGAAAACTTTACGTCATACGAGCTTCCACCAGACCAAGTAGAAGAGGTTCATGCATCTTCTGCAAGGATGAGTTATGCCACAGTCTTAAAGTGATGCGGTCATCAAATCAGCATCTCAACCAGAGTCTCACCAAACCATCCAAACTGGCCACTTTGGAGATACCAGTGACAAAGGTTCAGTCCAAGGAGAATATCTCAACAAACAGAAGATATTTTTCTATGAATTCAATTATACAAGAAGGCTAACTCATCAGGAATCAATGAGGCTTGGAATTACAAGAAAAGCTTCACGGAGGAAGAAGTTATGAATTTTACAAACCTAAGGTTCCCCAGCCCGTCCATCTGCGAGTACCATACTTTTGAAGAAGATTTAAGCCCAAAGAAGAAGTGGCCTGAACCAAAGACGATCATAGGATTCAAGATGGATCTCTCAACTTTCCAGAAAGCCAAATATCAGGAGAATTATGATCCAATCTCCAAAACCGGCCAAACCAGTTCTACACTTGCTTGAATTGGAAGCTAACCGGTTCAATCAGCTTCAAACCAGATATTGGCGACCAAGAGATCAATCTATACATTCAGGAAGTCCATCTAGTGATTCAGAAGAGTCAGACAAGTCCGTTTCATGCACCAGAAACCATAGGATCAGGGGGATCCTCATTAACCACAATTTTCCTTATTGGGATGCATTCACACTTGGAGCCATAACTCATCAACGACCCAGCCATCAAAGCTACACCGTTTTCGAGTCATTACCAGCTTGTTTAGGAGCCCCAATATGTACCTGACCACATTGGATCAGGCGGATCCCAATCAGACCAGAAGAGAGGCCCGGTTTGCTTACATTGGCCAAACCGATATTATTTAAGGAATGTCTTCTACTCCTTCAGTTTGGTTCGACCCAAACTTATCTATGTAAGCCAGGACATCATATAAACCATCCAGAAGACATCCAAGAAGTCCTTAGCTTCAACAGCACCCAGGAGATCAGGCGAATCTCTCTCTATATCAACATTCCATATATGGCAACATTTACACTAAATGCTTTTGAGGAGTTTCTACAGTATTTCAGGAAAGCTTGAAGATCATGAACACGTACAGAAGCTATCAAGATTCAAGTCTTCACAAGTTTCTCTTTTGGAAGAAAGCAATTCAAGCCTAACGGCTATATTCCATGGAGCCATCAAAGCCTTTGCTTCCAAGACTTTAAGTTCGAGTTATTTTGTTTCCTTTTATCATTTTATGACTGTTAGAGTCTGTCTTTGTTGAGCCTATAAAGCTCTAGTCTTTGCTTCAATGTAAATCACCCATCTTGAAAGTATTATGAAATATTCATTTTTCTAGTTTTCTTAAAACTATTGTTCTAAGTCTTTAGAGTGTTGTGAGAAACAGCTCTAGAGAAACCAGACTTATCAAAGATTCTTTCCATAGATCTTTGTGGTGTCTATCAATCCTTTTTGTCCGTACCACCCAATTGCCAAGCTTGAGAGTGATACACATCTAGCAAGCAAAGCACCATCTCAATCCACTTCGATCATCTTCTGATCAGGCTGAGAGAGACACACGTCCAGCAGCCTGATTCCATCCTATCCTTTGTTTTTTTTATCTTATTTTGTTATTAGTATAAACCGCATCTCATTGCATTTGCATTTGTTTCAAGTTTACATCTCGGATTCCATTCATATCGCCCTCCCGATCATATATTTGGTCGATCCATCAAGCTTCCATCATCCATCTTGCCAACCCTGATTTCCAGCCTGTATCATAAAGACACAAGAAAGAGATTCTCCACAGAATAAGTTTGACTTGAGCTCCTTCAAATTTGACGTGGGACAAAGTTTTGATTCAAAAGATGCATTGGAAACACGTCCAAAGTTTTTTTCAGTTGTCCAACATTTCTATTTTGATGTGGAAAAATCTATGCATAAACGTTTTTGTAAAATGATGGATAAAAGGATGTACGTGGAAGCTTAGAACCACAATAATAGGTGAATATTCGAAGTGTACGATATGAGTATATGACGAACATTCCTGCTCTGTAATAGAACGTTCATCTCGTTTCCGACATGCTACTCCTGAAATTCTTGGACTCTTGTACAAAGACTATATTGGTGGGGTTGATCCAACTATTTTGCCGCATCATGTTGTTAGTGCTATGAACATGAGCTTCAGAATAAAAGTTAATTGACTACATTTTTGCAACAAATTTACTGTCTTTTCTGACCTTACTTCCTTTTAAATGGGTTGGTGTCTATTGTATATCGTCGATGGATTACTAGAAAGCTCATCATACACTTATAATTGCTAGAGATATCGTAATGGGTTTTTCAGAGAGTGGATACGAGGAATCACCTACTTACCTAGACATGATTAGAATGACAAATCCTGGAACTTTAACTGGACTGGAAGTTGATGCAGACAATAGATTTCAGTACTTATTCCTTGTTTTTAACGCTAGCATTATTGGCTTCAGAAAGTTGTGGTGGTAGATGGTATTTTCTTGCAAACAAAATACAAAGAAATGCTTCTTATTGCAACATCACATGATGTTAATTTCCAAATATTTCTAATTTCATTTGTTGTGATTGACACAAAAAATGATGAATCATGGACATGGTTTTTCTGCCAACTCAGCGGTGTGATACCCGATGATAAAGGATTGGTATTAATTTCTGACAGGCACAAGTCAATAGGGAAAGCTACAGCAGTGGTCTATCCATTGGCAAGCAGGAGAATTTGCACCTACCACTTAATAAAACATCTTGTTACGGTACAACACTTTTTAGGTTAGCTAACTTTCAAGTAACCTCCAAGAAAACCAAGAGTTAAATCCAACTTTGCATGCATATTTGGAATGTGTTGATGTATATAAGTGGGCACGAACTCATTTTGGAGGTGATAGATATAACAATAATAACACCACCACCAGTAACATAACTAAATCCATAAAATTAAAGAGCTTTGCCATATGCGAGAAGGTTGCCAATTGTTCGCCTTTCAGATCAATCCAATTAATGATGATATTCTGGTTTGCGTCAAGAAAACATGATCCTGACTTGATGAAAGCCTCTCTAACTCGTAGTGTAGAGAAGTTTTTGGAGGTAATATATTTAAAATCAGATTATGTATTTCAATGGGTTACTTTCTAATCTACTAAACTTTAACATTTGCATGACCGTATAAAAAAGCTCAAACAAACAAAGAACACACATGTAAAATTGGTGTTCCAAAAAAAAAAACACATGTAGAATTGTAACCCGATAGGACATAATGCTAAAACATGTTCTTATACCAATGTCAAAAGTAACTTTTAAAAAGATGAAAGGGAAGGCTCAGTTCAGCGGGATTATCGACACATAAACGAATCTCCAAGTTAAATGAAGAAACGCCTAGTTCCGGTCTGTTGAGCTTGAATATTTCCGAGTGGTCACTGCCTTCTCAATCAATTTGGTTTAATAGTTTTAGAAATCCCGCTTGTACAATACCACATTGAGGTCTAATCATTTCAAGAAGCCTTCATCAGCTATTTAGATGGCAAACTAGGCAAAGTTCCATATTAATGTAACATCAATTATAGATGGCTCAGTTTAAAATATGGTAGAGAAATACTCAGCACAAAGATCCATTTACAGATCTAAATCAGAGTGGTGCATAACTCTCGAATTGCTCATCACTGCCACATAATTGTTTATCGAAATTAAATAACAGAGAAAGAAATGTAGGTGTCATGGCCGGTCCCAAAAGGTAAAATTAAATACCAGCAATGCCGCCTTTACCTTTTGGGACCGGCCGCAAAATTGTGGTAAATAAAACCTGAGCTTTCTTCAAAGAGGCTAGATCCTTGGGGAATCTATTTAGTAGTTAAAAAATCACAATTTTGATTCAAACAAGGGATCAACTCAATTATGAGAAAAAACGACACCAAGTTTACAAACAAAAAATTATTGATATGTACATACGACCATAAGTTCATCAGTGTACATGAATTTTTTGTTGGTATCCGCATGTAAGTGTCCACATGTACACTGTAAACGATGTACAATAGCCCAAATTAACTACTCACTTGTCTCTCTGCAACAATAGTCACGCTCCCTACTAACTACTCTCTCACAGAATAACGGAAGCTTTGGACATCTTTTATGTTCGCCAAAAGGAACTTCAACATAAAAGATTAACCTCACATGTCTCAGTTGGAAATTCGTAGAGGCATAAATTCTCATTTTCTGCATAAACAAGAAACAAACTCTGTTTTTGTTAAAAACATGCGACACTCGCAATGAAATTCCAATAGGTTGAGATAGAAAGAAAATCCAAAGAAGGGAAACAAATACAGCCAAGATAAAAATAATCTAAAATTTTACCAAACAATTAAACAAGATAAATCCAGATGAAGAAAATAAGCAGACTTGAAAATGTTAAAAGAGATTGTTCTTACAGGTCTTGTAAAGGATGAGGAAAAGATTATCGTGCATCAGCTCTACATCTTTCCTCGGATGGCCAGTGAGAGTTTTGCAGAAGAAATTATAATAAATATCTTTATCTAGACCAAAATTGTAAATATCATAATCTAACCATTTCTACGTTGTGACGGGTACGATTTGAGTTCCGACTCTGGACCAAGTTAAAATTGTGGCAGAGATGCTAGAGAATGTTGGTGGAGACACGGTGCGGTGACAGAGACGGCGGATAATGGTTGTGGAGACGATGGAAAACGGTGGAGGATACACCATAGATGGAAAGCACATGTCTTTTTGTCTAATTATACAAGATCTGATGCCTAAAAACCCACACACAAAGGCTCTAAAGGCCTGTGAACGGCTGAAGAAGTTTATAGAGGAATAATCGTTATCACCATCTCCGGCCACAGAGCAACCGCCAAAATTGTCGGAGCCGCCGTCACATAACACCTCTACATCAACAAGATCCTTTACTCTCCGTCAACGCAATTGATGAATCTAACGCTCAACTTCTTCTCCTCCGTCGTCTTTTATCGATGGACTGAATTTCGGCAAAAAGAGAAGAAAATATAAAGAAAGAGATAGAGAAAGAGAATAGTGTGTTGAAAAGTTAAGAGCTAAAAAGTAAACTAAACATTAGTTAGATTTTAATTTAGAGTTTATAATAGACACTTATTGATTTTTTATTACATGGTAGAACACTTATTGCTACCAACATACATTTTGGTGGCTAAAGTCGTGAATGACCCTAATAAAGTGTAACTAGGCATGGGTAGTTCAGTAAAACATCAATTTGTTCTGGTTACTCTTGTTTGCGGTTTCAAATTTCGAAATGAGACACACACGATTGGTGGATTTCAAAAGGGCGATTGTGTTTGGTTAATTTTCTTTTGTTGGGCCCGTAAAAAAGGTGAAACCATAACATTTTTTTTTCTACGGTTCTTTATTGAAATTTCGTTGTCGGCGGCGAGAGCAACGACGAACAACGGTAGGCGATGTCGACAAAAAGAAAGAGATCAGGCAAAGGCGTCGTTGAAGGTGAGTGAGAACCCAGGTCCTGTGGCATTTGTTAAAGTTTGCTTGTCTTAGATCCGGTCTGTAATGTGTTCTTGGTCCTAGGTACGGCGCCGTTGGTTAATGAGAGGCTACCACTTCAGCTTTTTGCAACCGACCGATACCCAAGCAACATGAACAACTGCTATTCATAGTTGGAGTTCCTGCTTCTGGTGAGGGATGTTCTTGAAGGTTCAGCGGAGATGGAAAGGTTGTTGTGTTCATGCTTCGGGTCTCTGTTCAGGTTACCAGTGCACATGTGCGCGTTCTCAGCGAAGTTGGTACATGAAATGCTTTGTAGGCAGTTGGTAACGATGAAACGGTTCGAGATGTGGCCTGTATTTGGTGGGGGTCCGACAAGGTTTTCGCTTGCCGAGTTTGGCCATGTTACTGGCTTGCCTTGTGGGGAGTTTGAGCAGTAATACGAGGTAGATGATAAATCGAAGCCGAAGAAAGCAGATTATGTTTTCTGGGACAAGTTGTTTGGGGGTAGGCGTAACTTGAGTTTAGAAGACCTTGCAGCCATGGTCGCTGGTGACACAACTCTGTCGCAGGGGAAGAAGTTTAGAATATGCCTGATCATCATTGTTGACAGGGTGCTGATGCCAAAAACGCAGCCTCACACACCATCTTTGCAAGACCTTTGTTTTTGTACCGTGAGATAACGTTACGCATTAAGTGGACTATGCAAGCTCCATGATGTGCCTTTGGGAAGACTGCAAGCTTGGCTTTGATGATAGAGGAGTGACAATCAGAGATGATGGTTAGTGAATTTGAGTCTGCAATGATCTGTTCAAGTTTGGTGAGGAACCAGGTCCAGGCATGTTCTGTTTCGCCATCAACGACATCAAAAGCAAGAGGGAAGACTTGGAAGTTACCGTCTTGACCACTAGCCGTGAGTAGTACCCCCTTATATTTCCCGGAAAGGTGTGTCCCATCAATAATAAGAACCTTGCGTAGGCGCCGAAACCCCTGTATCGAAGCACCAAAGGCCATGAAGCCATAGAGGAAATGTGTGTTGTCTTCAATGTTGGGCTCGGTTTCGATTGCAGTAACCGTGCATGGGTTGGTTGCTTTGAGCCTCTGAAAATAGGAGGCCATGTTGAGGAATGAATCCCCAGCATTTCCAACAGTGTTATCCACCGCTTTCTCTTTGGCCCTGTGGCATTTCATGTAGGAAGCGTCTATGCGAAGGTCTTCCAATATCCTCCGCTGAAGCTGTAGTGATTTAGGTCCGTTGGTGGGTTCGGTGTAGCGAGAGCGATATACATGGGCAAGGACTTTGGAAGTGGCCTTCTTCCTTTATAGGTTGCGTGTGTCGATGGTGCAGGTGTGATCAAGCTGGGCCTTCTTGATGGTGTAGTAACCACAGTTGGTTAGATCCTTCGCCAGTATGCGCCAATCGCAGGCAGTATCATGGCAACTAAGCATAAAGGAATGCCTAGTGGTTCGGGTTTGCCTGAAGTAGAACTGCTCCTTGATTGCGTAGATAGCAAGCCCAATTTGACAATCCTGCTTAGTTGCATACAGTTTCCCCACAAATGGTTCCTCGCTGCTATCCTCCCAATTCAAGTCAGAAACATCCTCAGCTTCGTAGGAAAGGTCGTCAAAGATTTTGGGGGTGTACGCGTGGATGGCGTTAAGTGTACATGTGGAGTAGTGGACTTGTGTACACCACTGGGGGTGAAAGTAGATTGTCCATGTGGATTTTGCTGGCGTTGTACTCCGGCTGAACATGTAGCGGTCTGTCCATGTGGATACCTTCGGTGTTGTGTGGTAGTTGAGGGAACGGATTGAGGTGTGCGTGTGTCCATCGGATTAGGGTATACATGGAGGAAGCTGTGATGATGTGAGGTAGGATCTTCAGGATCAGGCTTCTGGTTGGTTGGTTGCTCTGCGGGTGATGTTTCAGTGTGGGCATAGCTGCTGTGGATACTGTATGGAGCCGTTTTTGGAACATCTATGCCGGCAATCAACTGTTCCGCATCAGATCCACCGAGATGTTTCGCAATCAAAGGGTCCCAAAAGTCGTGGTCATAACCGCGTGGTTGAACTTCTTCAAAACCGGGAGGAAGGGGACTGTCAGGACCGATAACCTCCTCCTCCTCAGCTTCTGTCTGCCAACTATCGGGGATGTTGTCAGAGTCTGCTTTCAACATCTCTTCTAGCATATCATCGCTACAAAGAACAGTTTCATCAATAAGTGAGAAACGTTGGATCTTGGAAGGAGCTGAGTGAGGGCTGTTGGTTGTGTTAGATGGCTTAGAAGGGCTGCCTCCAAATAAATCATCATCAGGGAAAAGGGAAAATTCGGGGATTTTTGATGCGGCGATAGAAGGCGGGGAAAGTCCGGATGCAGGGGGACGGGGACCGGAATAACGGTTGAGGAGATAGGGGTTTGGTGATAGGCTGTTTGGGAGTGGTGAATGGGAAAAGATTTTCAGCTACTTGACTCGTATTTGGTGATAGGCTGATTGGGAGTGCTGAATGGGAATAGATTTTCAGCAACTTGACTCGTGTTGATGGGGTCCGACTGATGGTTGAACGTGACAAACAAGTTCATGCCCTTCTGTAACTCGAAATGCCGGTAGAAGAAACAAACAGAACCATCGTGTGTGAGCATGACAGGTGGGGTTGAGATCCCCGTTGCCAGTTCTGTAGATTTCGAAGGCCAGTAGCTCAAAGAGGCTTCTGGGCGTGTTTGGGTGTTAGGAAAGAACTCCTTCATGACATTGTTCTGCAGTTCTACCAACGTCATGGAGGGGCTAAGCGTCACGATCCTCGATATTTGGTGTTTGTCGATGGAGAAGTTCCAGCTACTGTCGCCAGAGGTCTTCCATTCGCCGGCAATGATCATACAGTGGTCGGCCATGGTGGTTGCCTGCAACAAATTAGATAAATCTTTCTTTAGTTGGAGTTAACGTGATAAGCAGACATAGAAAAAGAGGTTAATTAGCTAACCAAGAACGACTTGTGATATAGATAAGAAGATTCCCCTATCAGGGGATTGATAATGTTCTTAGTTTCTGAATGAAGAATGAGGTAAAGCTGAAGATGTTCTTAGAAACAACGACAAAAGGTTGATAGGAGATGGTGAATCTGATGCAACTAATCTCGGCCGTCCGATGTACTAGGTTTGATCTAGTGGTTGATGTTGAAAGAAAGAAATGTGTCTTGTCCAGATCTGCGAAAATAAATCTCAGCCGTAGAAAAAAATACACTACAAGAAAACACATGCTTAACGACGAAAATTAACGAGGAAAAACAATCCTCGTAAATTTGTGTCGATTCCTCGTTAATTTTCGTCGAGTTTACGACGAATTTACGTGAAAAACTAAAGTCATCGTTATTTCCTCGTAACGTAACGACAAAACTGTTTCGTCGTAAAGTGGATGTAATTTTACGAATATTTTACGAGGAAAAACTATTTCCTCGTAAATACAACGTAAACTTTACGTGGTATTTACGAGGGAATAGTTTATGTGTATTTAGCGAGGAAATT
>NC_027748.1:15772865-15773738 GCF_000695525.1 Brassica oleracea var. oleracea
TGGCAGTTTGTGAGACTGGTAGGAAGCTTGAAGAAGTCAAGGAAACAGAGGAGAAAGAACTTTGGTATGCTGATTTGGTAAATTATCTAGCCACAGGAAAAGAACCTTTGAAACTTGTGGGCTATGCCAAGAAGAAGTTCTACAGGGATGTGAAGAGATACTAGTGGGATGAACCCTACCTCTACATTCTCTGCAAGGATCAACTTTATAGTAGAGTGGTTGCTGATGAGGAGATTGATGGGATCCTTAAACAGTGTCATGGATCATCCTATGGAGGCCACTTTGCTACCTTCAAGACTGTTGCGAAGGTGCTACAAGCTGGATTCTGGTGGCCACATATGTTTAATGATACACAGGACTTTGTTTCAAAGTGTGATTCATGCCAAAGGAGAGGGAACATCACAAAAAGGAATGAGATGCCTCAAAATCCAATCCTTGAAGTTGAAGTGTTTGATGTATGGGGTATAGACTTCATGGGGCCATTTCCATCATCTTTTGGCAACAAATACATCCTTGTAGCTGTTGACTATGTCTCCAAATGGGTGGAAGCTATTGCAAGTCCCACCAATGATGCTAGAGTTGTAACCAAGATGTTCAGGAGCACCATCTTTCCAAGGTTCGGGATTCCAAGAGTTGTAATCAGTGATGGAGGGTCTCATTTCATCAACAACTGCTTGAGGGACTTCTCAAGAAGAACAGTGTTAAGCACAAGATTGCAACTCCTTACCACCCTCAAACAAGTGGTCAAGTTGAGATTTCTAACAGAGAGATCAAGTCCATTTTGGAGAAGATTGTGGGGATTACAAGGAAGGATTGGTCAATTAAGCTTGATGATGCGCTTTGGGCTTATAGGACAGCTTACAAGACACCTCT
>NC_027748.1:15774600-15776339 GCF_000695525.1 Brassica oleracea var. oleracea
GTTAATGTGTTGAAAGGTTTGATTAAAGAATTCTCTCATTTTAGAACCACTTTGATTATTCAATTTTACTTGTCTTGTAATTTTCAAATTTTTAAAAGATTGAGAAGTGTGATTTTTTACTCTTAGCTTGACTGCTTAATTAACTTGAGTTTAAATTGCTATTCATTTGTTGAGTTTACTCTTGCCATTTTCATTTGAAAAGTTCATCCACTTATCCCTTTCCAAGTTTTAATTTTTCAAGTACCAATGGTTAAGAAAACTAAGGGAAAGTCGGATGCTGAGAAGCAAGAAGCTGAGAGACGAGAATCTGCATTGAGAGGGAAAGATTTATCCTCAGAGCAGATTGGCTCTGGGACACAGAGGGCTTCTCGACAGCAAACCTTGGCTGCAAAGAAGACAAAAGAGCAGGAGAGGAAGGCAGGAAAAAGTGTAGCAGTTGCAACAGACGAGGAGAGTGGCGATAAAAGTGTGGATGAGCAGGCTCCTACAAAGAGGGCCAAGATGTCAAAAGGGAAGGAGGTTCCCGTTGATAGAGACAGGGCGAAAACTCCATCTGAGGAAGAGCTGTATCATCATTTGCTGAATGGGGTGACTTGGACTCCAACCAGATTCGCCGACCTTGATTTGCTGAAGGAGTTGAGTCTCGATTCTGATATTGAGGCAATGCTGGGGCATCTGAAGATGCCCAAACTCCTCACCATGGCCTACCTTGTCTACAGGGATGTCTCCTGTTAGTTCTTGTCTTCCCTTGAGGTCACTTACCATGACGCTCTGCACGTGAGGCAAGGATGGGGCAAAATCAGGTTCAAGGTCAATGAGAGAGACTACAACATGAACTTCAAAGACATTGGGAGAGTCATGGGTTTCCAAGACTTGGCAGACTACTCCCTTCCCAAGTGGGAAAACCTCCCCCCCACCCAACTTTGGAAGTTGATCTGAAACAAGCACTCTACCGGGGCTGACAAGAACTCACATATCCGGCACCCGTCTGTACGCTACCTCCATAAGATGCTCGTCCATGCATTCTGCCCACGGAAGCAAGCTGGTAATGTCACCGAGGAAGACATGCGACTGCTCTGCCCAGCTATCCGACCATACGCCCCACCTGGAGCGTTGCCCCTTCCAAGCACCGACATCTATGCTACCTTTGGGATGGTCAGCTTGTTCATGAATCGTCTCGAGCACTACAGAAACTGGGCATGGTACACCACTGATTCGCACCCAAAGGTTGGGATAGGCGGGATGATCACACCACTGCTCCAATTTCTGAATGTTCCCTTGGGAAAGGACGCAGCAGGGCCTAAGTTCATCGATGGCACTTACTTGAGGATTGCCACCTATTTCAATAGGATATATGGAAAGGACTACGTCTACCACTACTACTTGCAGGGCAAGCCGGTCGAAGTGGTTCTTCCAAACCAAAACCTGACGAGTTTAGAGAGACCTGGAGCTATCAGCTTCAACATATCCCAGGAAGACTTTCTTGGAGAGCACGGGTCTCTCGGTCTCATTGCTCCACCAAGGAAAAAAAGTGTTCCGACGAGACATTACGAACCTCCTAGGGAAGCATATGTACCCGTCTATGGGCCTCCACGCTACTACTTCAAGCCACATGATGGGGTTCTTCTTCCTGGTGCGCTTCGTGACGCTCATGACCACATTGGCCGACTTCAGCAAGGGAACAAGGCACAAAACAGAAAAATCAAAAAGCTGAAGGACAAGTGCAAGGCGCTGAGCAA
>NC_027748.1:15777264-15792240 GCF_000695525.1 Brassica oleracea var. oleracea
TAGACTCTTTGTGTTTAAATGGATAATCTTATTGGAATTAGTAGATAAACATCTAGCTCGAGTTTATGAAAAGTTTTGGCCCCCGAAAAAAAAAGAGAAGAAAAATATAAGAAAAGAAGAAACAAAAAAAAACAAAAAAAAAAAGAAAGAAAGAAAAGGGGGCTAGCAAAGTTGTTAGGAGCTAAGATTGTTTTGAAGTTGAGGAAAATCCTTTATAGATTTAAAAAAAAAAAGAGTTTTATGTGCAAAGTGTTCTTGGGTTCTTTTGGTGAGAGATGTGAGTTGGGTTTGACATTGGGAAGTGATTGTGTAACTTGTATGTTTGGGAAAAGGGTAGAAGAATGGAGATTGAGCATTGTATGCATGAGTTGGTCTCTTTCTTAGATATATTATGTGCAATGTCAAAGCTACTTGTTTCGAGAGTAAACCACCTTAAATATCATATATCTTGAACCTCTTGACTCACTTGAATAAAAAGTCTTCCCTTACCCAACCAAATGATTTGGACCAATTGACCATTTGCAAGAATTCACCTGATGTATTATGCTTAATGAATGTGAGGGTTGGTTGATTTGAATGTGTGGATGCTTGATGATGTGTGTAAGGGCAAAATGAGTTGAGATAGGCCTAGAGAAGCTAGAGTGTAATAAGAGAGTGTGCTCATGTTGGATTAGATGTTGAATTGAGTGCTAGTTGTGTTTCTTTTGGCTATGAGCTCCCACCTTGAACCCTCTCTCCCTATGAGTTCTAGAAAGTTTACTTGTGGACAAGTAAAAGAACAAGTTTGGGGGAGTTGATATCTTGCATATTTCCATTGTTTTATCCATTCACCCATGTGCATTTTAATCATATAGACTAGGATTTAGCCATGTTTAGGTTGCTTTTTGCATACATGAGTCTTTATCAGGTATTGGAGTACCACATGGAGTTCTTGGAGACATTTGGGTGCATTTGGAGCTCAAAAGAGGTGATAAAGGTGATCATTGGATGAGCAGTGCATGGGAGCGACCTCACTGGAGCGGCACCGTGAAGTCGCTGTGACACCCCTTCAGAGTGACTTGGCCAGAGCGACACCCCGATGTCGCTCGCGTTTTCATCGCTCGGAGGCACGAGAGCGACGCAGAGAAGTCGCTCGCGTTTTCATCGCTTGGAGACACGAGAGCGACCCGGAGCGACGTCTCGCAGCGACCCCTCTAGGTCGCTCCCGAAGCCTGGAGCGACTCTCGGAGTGACTACTGGAGGTCGCTGCGCCCCTTTTGTTTGCTCGACTTCATGTTTACTCAAGGGCCTTTTAGTCATTTCATTATGCACGTCTTTACTTTCTAAACCTAAGTTTAAGTATCTTTTGTAAGCCATTGGAGGCAGATTATCTTTTATCAAAAGAAAACCACAAAAACCTCTTGGAAAGTTCATCTCTTTGAATCAATTGATCATTTTGTTATTGCAATTCTGTTGTTTTCATATCTATTATATGTAATTCTCTACATGATTAATCTAAAATCCAATATGGATTTAAGAGGAATCATGAAGAGTAGTGAGTAATTCATTCTTGAATTCATGGGTTAGGGAGATTAAGGGTGATTAGACTAGATCTAGGATGTTACAGTGTAGATCCTTCTTATTCCTTGCTAGTAGAGTATTCATAATGCATCTTCTAAGTTGGCCTCTCAAAAATTGATCTTTAGGCATTTTCCACCCACCAACTTGATCACCCAAGGTCTAATTCCTCTACCCATGAGTTCTCTTTTATCATAACCAAAGAAAGTCACTTCTTTTATTGTTTTATTGTTATGTTCTTGCATTCTTTTATTATTAGTAGTTTAAAATCATCCAAATTATCGGTTGCACTTAGATTAAGTACGTACTTGCATTCTCGGTGCTTTGAAATCCCTTAAAATTTGTTCGACAATCTTTTATACTACATCATTTGTCTTAGGAGCCTTGAAAACTCTTAACATCAGCGGCTCTGCCGGATCCATCACGAGAACCCCTTAGAAATCGCCTTTTTTATCGCCTTTTGTGTCGCCTTTCAAAACGGTGCGTTTTCTTTTTCTTCCAAGCATTAAAATTATAAAACAGCAATTAATTGCCGATTTCTTTCTCCAATTTCTCTTTTTTTCTTTCTTCTTAAAAAATGTTTAGATATTCATTAAGATACCTCTACTGGAGGTGCTCTAATATACATCACCAAAACTAAAGGATAAAAATGTAGATATAGAAAGTAGATACTCAAAATATCTTAGCTCAAATGCCCTACGTCCAGTGTAATATATATATATGTTGTACATTGATTCTAAAATATTCATTCAGCCTATTACCTTATATGGTATCAGAGCTCGGGATAGACGGACTCGCATTGTCTGGCGAAGCTAAGGAGTTCGTCGGAGACAATGACTGCTGCAGATTCTGATGTTGGACAGAGCACGGTGGCGTGATGGAACGAGTCTGACCAAGTGGTACCACTATGGTTTCGGGATTTGAGCTAGCTGGATGTTCAGGTTCCGAGGGAGGGTGAGATGGGGCTGGAGGAGATGTTTTCGTACGGAAAGGGAATGTATCTTCAAGGAACTGAACATATCTGGAGGAGTAGAGTCTTTGTGTCCTTTGATCCAAGCAAAGATATGAGCTCTGATTATGAATTTATGTATACAATACAACCTAATTTTCATACCAAGCAAATATATTTACAAACTGAACGTACAATAAAACTTTATGTCAAAATTAAATTTTATCCATCTCTATCCAGAAAAAAAAACTTTGATGATACATAGAAATTGAAGATGACGAGTTATTGTCATGGAAGATGTATGTTTAACAAATGTATTTGAAGGTGTATCTCAAAATTAAAATTTCATCACGTTAATTCACAAGCAAACACGTATAAAAAATCAAGGTGGTTTTCAATCTCTCTACCCATAAAAAAAACATTTGTACTACCAAATGTCTTTGTTAGTTCCTTCTACATTTTCAGTAATTGATTGCAAAACTCAGTTTTTATCTAAGCTAAAAAGTACTTTCACTTGTGTATGGGAACAAGCAAAAATATTGAATTTCTAATTCTCACAAAATAATGGATTCGCTTTTACAAATATTAATTTATAAGACTTCCATTCAAGCTCTGAACTCTAGTAAAGCTGAAATCACTTCATGAAGAAAAGTAGTTAGTACCCTAAATTATTTGAGTAAAGTTTGTGGAGAGAGCTAAATGATACATGAGATAATCTGTAATATATCCAATTATCGACCTTTATAAACACTTTGCAAGTTTTTAACTAACCTTGTGTGTTGATAATGTTGTGACAACAATCCCTCTTGTTGCCCCCTTTGACCTCACTAGTTGTTTCACCTCACTCAAACGTAACCCACTTGACATTGCAATACCTGTCAATTTTCACACTTACCCACATCTTAGCCTTAACTAATTAAAATAGATCTCTTCCATTGAGTATATCAATATACAATATGAGCTAGTTAGCTTAATCATGTATGCTTTTTTCTTCTGTTGTTTCATTGTTACTTGCCTCTACACTCATAGCAGTGGACTTGTTTAGTGTCCTCACCAGATGTTTCGCACGGCTCAGCCGTATTGTCCCAATCAGTTGACCCAACTTCTCCATTGGTATATCCACACCCGAAACACAAATAAATGATAAACATTTTAGTTACTATAGGTTGTATATCTTCTCATAATTACTAGATGATGATTGTGAGAGCATCCTTACTTTGATCAGACTCTGCCAACGGGACAGTATTACTGGTTCCGGAATCAGGAGGTGAGGTTAGTGTTGCTTGGCTACCTCCGGTGATCGCTTGGACCTGACAGTCGATGCGATTTATCTCTGCTCTCTGCCTTCGGAGTTGGTAGTTTTTCGGGCGCCGTGCTAAATGCCTTTCCCTTTCATCTTCGCTCAGAAACCGTCTTCTTTCTCTGTCTCTAAGACGCCTCCTTTCCCTTTTGTTGTTCCTTCCTACTCTTCATCGATTCTGCTCCCTCTACTTCCATTATCTATTCAGACTTCAAATTATATTTATAATAAGATGGCTGAGGAGAAACATTTGGCCAGCCGAGTTTTTGCAAGCTACAAATGAGAGGAAAACAAATTTTATTAAAATTTTAAAATATTTTATCGAATTTATACATTCATATTTATTGTTTTAATACGGTTAAAATGGATCCAAAAATATTAGGTTTAGGATATAACTCTATGTTGGGATTAGATTATTTCCAAACTCTATGGAGCAGACTGCTCACTCTTCGGAAGGGCCTCACTTGCCATTGGTCTAAAAGTAATATATAAAGACAAGACTATATAGAGTATTATTATTTTTGTTAATGGAATGGTTTCCAGAACAATTAATTTCGGACTCACATACTGAGAACATATAGAATGAAACTGAGTTGAACAAACAAAACTAATTTTGTCAAATATATTATTTGCAAAAGGTAGTGTTTCCAAATTACATCAGGCAGACTCACAAAGCAGGGAAGATATTTACCTAGGCATAAAATATAAAAGATATATGTAAATATAGAAGATATATGTAAATATAGATAGTTGAAGTCCTTATTTGTAATAGTCTAGACCTAGTACTCTTCTCCTAACGTGTATAAGTAGTGTACAAGTCATCTAATAATATTATCACTTTCCATAATCTACATAGTATCAGAGCTTACGCTCCTAAACCTAGCAAAAACTTCTCTAAGTCGCCATCATGGGGTTGACTACTCGGAGACCTTCAGTCCAGTTATCAAGTCAACTACCATTCGCTTAGTCATTGAAGTTGCGGTCACTCAATCTTGGCCTATCAAGCAGTTGGACGTTAACAATGCCTTCCTTCAGGGCGAACTTACGGAAGTGGTATACATGCGCCAACCGCCTGGTTTCCTTGACAAAGATAACCCCACGCACGTATGTCGACTTCGTGAACTGATCTACGGTCTCAAGCAAGCACCACGCTCCTGGTATCTCTCCCTCCGACAACACCTTCTTGCAACTGGATTCGCAAACTCCACTGCTGATGCCTCTCTCTTTGTTCATCGACATGGGCAAACTATCACATATGTTCTGGTCAATGTTGATGACAAACTGGTCACTGGAAATAACCCTCTGGTTGTTGACAAGGTCCTTCATTCGTTTGCTGAACGATTTTCCATCAAAGACCCTGTTGATCTTCATTACTTTCTTGGGATAGAAGCCATCAGGACACTATCGGGACTTCACCTAATGCAGCAAAAATATATCAATGACTTGTTGCACAAGCAGAACATGACTGATGCGAAACCAGTGGCCTCTCCTCTTCCGACCTCACCAAAGCTTACTCTCCTCGGTGGAACACCTCTTCCTGATGTTGCTCCGTATCGTTCTCTTGTTGGAAGTTTACAGTACTTAGCATTTACGAGACCTGATATCGCTTATGCAGTTGCGCGTCTCTCTCAATTTATGCACAAACTGACTCTGGAGCACTGGCAAGCGGTGAAACGAGTCCTCCGCTATCTTGCAGGCACTCGCAGTCATGGCATCTTCTTCCACAAGAACACTCCTCTCCCCTTTCATGCCTACTCTGACGCAGATTGGGCCGGCGACATGGATGACTACGTCTCTACAAATGCATATATCATTTACCTTGGTCGGAATCCGGTTTCCTGGTCTTCTAAGAAACAGAAAGGCGTAGCTCGCTCCTCTACAGAAGATGAATATCGTGCTGTGGCAAATACGGCCTCTGAGGTAACCTGGCTCTGCTCGTTGCTCTCTGATCTTTGCATCGACATACCTACTGCCCCGGTTATATATTGCGATAATGTGGGTGCAACATACTTGTGCGCAAACCCTGTGTTTCACTCTCGTATGAAACATATTGCACTCGATTACCACTTCACGAGAAACATGATCCAGGCTGGGCAGCTACGCGTCTCACATGTCTCCACTCGTGACCAACTTGCTGATGCGTTGACGAAACCACTCCCGCGGACCACTTTCAACAAGCTTGCAACAAGATTGGAGTGCACAAGTCCCCTCCATCTTGAGGGGGCGTATAGAAGATATATGTAAATATAGATAGTTTAGGTCCTTATTTGTAATAGTCTAGACCTAGTACTCTTCTCCGAGTAGTCAACCCCATACCGCAACTTCAATGACTAAGCGAATGGTAGTTGACTTGATAACTGGACTGAAGGTCTCCGAGTCCATGCTCTGCTAGATGGTTATGCTCTTGCCAATCATCTCGACACCACTGCTGTTGCTCCACCGCCAACGATAACTACTGATAATGTTGTCTCGGAGAATCCAGACTACACACGATGGACTCGTCAAGACAAGCTGATATACAGCACTCTCCTTGGAGCCATTACCACCGCCATTCAACCTACCGTGTCTCGCACGACAACTGCGTCTCAGATCTGGGAGAAGCTAGCCTTGATCTATGCCAAACCAAGTCGTGGCCACATTAAACAACTCAAAGATCAGCTCAAGCACTACACCAAAGGCAACAAATCGATTGATGAGTACCTTCAAGGCGCCATCACCAAGCTTGATCAACTGGCGATTCTTGGCAAACCATTTGATCATGAAGATCAAGTTGAACTGATTCTAGGAGGATTACCGGATGACTACAAAACGGTAGTGGATCAGATCGAGGGAAAAGATACTCCTCCGAGTATCACTGAGATACACGAACGCTTGCTCAATCATGTAGCAAAACTCTTGGCTAATCGTGAGGCCCCTGCTGCAGTGCTCCCTCTGTCTGCGAATGCGGTTCAACATCGGCAGCAGAACTACTCCAACAATCGCAACAACAACAACAAGCGTTACAACAACAGCTCCTCCAGTGGAGACAACAGTGCTCAGTACTCTCAGCCTCCTCAGCGCTTTGAGCAACGTCAGTCCAAACCTTATTTGGGTAAGTGTCAACTCTGCAATACCCAAGGTCACAGTGTACGTCGCTGTCCTAAGTTCCAGCAACTCCAAGCGTTCGCACCAGCAAGTCAACACGCAAGCCCATTCCGCCCTTGGCAACCTCGTGCAAATCTTGTGGCCAACTCGCCATACACGGCCACGAACTGGCTGCTTGATTCGGGTGCGTCTCACCACATCACGTCGGACCTGAACAACCTCTCTCTTCATCAACCTTATCACGGTGGAGATGACGTTCTCATTGCTGATGGTTCAAGCCTAACGATATCTCACACTGGTTCTTCTACTCTCTCCACTCCAACTCGCAATATGTCATTACAAAACATTTTATATGTTCCTGATATTGATAAGAACCTTATATCGGTATACCGTCTATGCAATACTAATGGTGTTTCGGTTGAATTTTTCTCGGCTTCCTTTCAGGTGAAGGATCTCAGCACGGGGGTCCCATTACTCCAAGGCAGGACTAAGAATGAGCTATATCGGTGGCCTATGCAACACTCCTATCCAACGGCCATGGTCACCTCATCCAATTCGAAAACATCTTTCTCTTCGTGGCATTCCCGGCTCGCCACCCTTCTTTTTCTATTTTAAACACTATTGTCTCTCATTTTTCTCTTCCTACTACTGCTTGTTCCTCAAAACAGTTATCTTGTTCTGATTGTTTAATTAATAGGAGCCACAAATTGCCTTTCACAAACTCTTCTATTATTTCTACTCGACCTCTTGAATATGTTTTCAGTGATGGGTGGTCTTCCCCTATCACATCTATTGATAACTTCAAATACTATGTTGTCTTTGTTGATCACTACTCACGGTACACCTGGCTTTATCCATTGAAAAAGAAATCGCAGGTCCAAGAAGTGTTCATTGCCTACAAATCACTTGTTGAAAAGAAGTTTCAAACTCCAATTGGAACTCTCTTTTCCGACAATGGAGGTGAGTATGTTGCTTTGAAAAGCTTCCTGGCCACGCATGGCATCACTCATCTCACGTCTCCACCTCATACGCCACAACACAATGGTATCTCTGAGCGGAAACATCGACACATTGTCGAGACAGGCCTTACCTTGTTATCCACGGCATCTATACCGAAAGAATACTGGACATACGCATTCTCCACGGCTGTGTACTTGATCAACCGCCTTCTCACACCAACACTGGCTATGCAATCACCGTATCAAATCCTCTTTGGGAAACCTCCTAATTATGACAAGCTAAGGGTGTTCGGATGCTTGTGCTTCATGTGGTTAAGGCCATACAATACCAACAAGCTTCAAGACAAATCACAGAGGTGCATCTTCCTTGGCTACTCCACATCTCAGAGTGCATATCTTTGTCTTGAACCTACTACACAACGTATCTATACGTCAAGACATGTTCACTTTGTGGAATCAGAATTCCCATTTCGCACCATGAGCTCCGCCACTCATCAAGAACCAGAGAGCACTGAACCCATTCTTCCGACTACAGTCACACCAGTCACTGTCATACCTGAACGAGTAATGGAACCCTTGCGCGGGACTCTTCACCAGCAACCACCGTCGTCGTCATCTCCCTCTCAGGTATTACCTCCTAACCCTCAAACTCCATCTCCTCTCCCCCCTATGGAGCCCACTGCTCCTTCTCAAAATGAATCTCAACCCACGATTCAGCCTCTCCCTACTTCCATTGAGCCTACTGCTCCACCTCAAAATGAGTCGCAACCCACGACTCAGAACACAAACCCCTCAACTACGATCCATACCCAACCAGCTATACTTATACAACCTATTGAACCACAAACCCGAAACACTGAACCCACTCAAAATGTCCACAAAATGAAAACTAAGCCAAAAACAACATATCCAAACCTCTTCAGAAATTAACTCTTACTGTTGCAGGAAACTCAAGCACTCTCCCTGAACCAACAACCATCAATCAGGCCATGAAACATACTGAATGGCGTCAAGCAGCTATCTCTGAGTTTGATGCACACATTGTGAATCACACTTGGGATCTCGAACCTCCGCGAGCTGATCAGAATGTCATTGACTGCAAGTGGCTCTTCACAACAAAATACTTCTCCAATGGTACAATCCATTGTCGCAAAGGTCGCTTAGTCGCAAAAGGCTATACGCAACGGCATGGGGTTGACTACTCGGAGACCTTCAGTCCAGTTATCAAGTCAACTACCATTCGCTTAGTCATTGAAGTTGCGGTCACTCAATCTTGGCCTATCAAGCAGTTGGACGTTAACAATGCCTTCCTTCAGGGCGAACTTACGGAAGTGGTATACATGCGCCAACCGCCTGGTTTCCTTGTCAAAGATAACCCCACGCACGTATGTCGACTTCGTAAACCGATCTACGGTCTCAAGCAAGCACCACGCTCCTGGTATCTCTCCCTCCGACAACACCTTCTTGCAACTGGATTCGCAAACTCCACTGCTGATGCCTCTCTCTTTGTTCATCGACATGGGCAAACTATCACATATGTTCTGGTCTATGTTGATGACATACTGGTCACTGGAAATAACCCTCTGGTTGTTGACAAGGTACTTCATTCGTTTGCTGAACGATTTTCCATCAAAGACCCTATTGATCTTCATTACTTTCTTGGGATAGAAGCCATCAGGACACCATCGGGACTTCACCTAATGCAGCAAAAATATATCAATGACTTGTTGCACAAGCAGAACATGACTGATACGAAACCAGTGGCCTCTCCTCTTTCGACCTCACCAAAGCTTACTCTCCTCGGTGGAACACCTCTTCCTGATGTTGCTCCGTATCGTTCTCTTGTTGGCAGTTTACAGTACTTAGCATTTACGAGACCTGATATCGCTTATGCAGTTGCGCGTCTCTCTCAATTTATGCACAAACTGACTCTGGAGCACTGGCAAGCGGTGAAACGAGTCCTCCGCTATCTTGCAGGCACTCGCAGTCATGGCATCTTCTTCCACAAGAACACTCCTCTCCCCTTTCATGCCTACTCTGACGCAGATTGGGCCGGCGACATGGATGACTACGTCTCTACAAATGCATATATCATTTACCTTGGTCGGAATCCGGTTTCCTGGTCTTCTAAGAAACAGAAAGGCGTAGCTCGCTCCTCTACAGAAGATGAATATCGTGCTGTGGCAAATACGGCCTCTGAGGTAACCTGGCTCTGCTCGTTGCTCTCTGATCTTTGCATCGACATACCTACTGCCCCGGTTATATATTGCGATAATGTGGGTGCAACATACTTGTGCGCAAACCCTGTGTTTCACTCTCGTATGAAACATATTGCACTCGATTACCACTTCACGAGAAACATGATCCAGGCTGGGCAGCTACGCGTCTCACATGTCTCCACTCGTGACCATCTTGCTGATGCGTTGACGAAACCACTCCCGCAGAACCACTTTCAACAAACTTGCAACAAGATTGGAGTGCACAAGTCCCCTCCATCTTAAGGGGGCGTATAGAAGATATATGTAAATATAGATAGTTGAGGTCCTTATTTGTAATAGTCTAGACTTAGTACCCTTCTCCTAACGTGTATAAATAGTGTACAAGTCCTCTAATAATATTATCACTTTCCATAATCTACATAAAACCGTCTTGATGATTTTCCAAGTATATATTGATTCAAAAACAAGAAAGAAAATCTCCAGAAACTCGGAAAGATGTCTAGTGTTTCAGTTAACACTTTGAAACAAAAAGTGAAATCTGGTGGATGCGCAAAATTGTATTTACAGAGAATAGAATCAGATTTAAGTACTAAATTTAGTAATAAAAATCAAAAATAATAGTGACAACTTGATGGTTAAACAAGTGGTATAATATCCAATAAGTAAGGACTAACTTTAGGTGCATAAACGATTCACAAGAAAAGGGGAATGTTTAATGGTTGTGGTTTTCCTTAATCACATAGTGTAAAAAACCGTACGTATCTCCAAAAGAGTATTCGGTATATCGTCTAAGGAGTAATAATAACAATATATACGATTAGGGATCTTTAGGTTAAAGAAGATAATATACTGAGCTAACTTTAGTTACTTAAATACATATATCGCTGACTGGACTAAGCTTGCTGCATACTGATAAGAATTTGGTCCGAGAGTATGATTTTGTTAATGCATGCATCATCGAATTGGTATGTCGTATGTATATAATATGAGATATGTAGACATGTGTCATGTGCGTGACTTGTAATTTGATTGAAAACATATTTGATGCAGAGGATAGTACATCAATTAGTTATGAACCAGTCTTTCACGCTTTTGCTTAAGACAATTCTGAAACAGTCTTAATTTTCGCTCTTGTCGTAGTTGTTCTCGCTTTCTCGTCACTAGTATGCTAGTCCTTCAGCTGTATTTTCTTTTGTTTTTTTGCTTCAGCTGTAAGTTAATTATTGATAATATGGTACTCTTAAATAAGTTGCTAAATAAAAATTTTGGTTAAGGATCAAATCAGTTTATACCTCACTCATAATTTTTGGAACTGTTGGTTGAAACATCAAATAGAAAAACTAAACTCATACTCATAGTCACGTTTTTGATGTAAATATTCAGTAAAGAAAAGAGTAATATAGAGAGACAATGATATGAGAAAACAAAAGAGAGCTGAACAAACTTGTGCGCCGCCGTTACCTGGCCGGCTTTAGGCTCGGACCAAGTTAAATTTAACATTCTTTCTCAAAAAAAAAAAGAGAGCTGAACAAAAATATTTTAAAATTAGAGGTACATATTTGGTATCACTCCATACATGGTTCCAGTGATATATTGTGACATTGTTTGGGGTCACTTGTACTTTTACGAATCATGCCCCCTCCATTTTCGAATGAAGCACGCTCCTACATGCAGGACTGGGAACGTGAAACTGCTAGAACTTGCAGCTACAAAATACTTCATAGGCTTCTTTTATCCTCAATTCAGAAAAAAACTCCGTTTTACCAGGATAGGAACATGAGGCAGAGTCTATCAAAAGACTCAAAAATGCAGCTGCTCCAAGTTCATCTGGAACGTTGACACTGATACACATATATCTGCAAACCAATATTTGCACACAAACTACACTACAAAGAAGATACCACAAGGATCCTCCTCTGAATAAAGATGTTCCAAAACATCACAACCACATGAATATTTTCTCAACAGAAATTCACTTTCTCAAACCGTTTAGCAAGCTCGAATCTTTATTGGTCAGCATCATAAGTCATATAACAAACAATTTTTGAGCAAGCTCAAATCTTTATTGATCATCATCATCATACGTTGTAACAAACAGAGGCAAACATTATCCTCAAACAAAAGGAGTAGCAAATTAAAAAAAAGAGACTTCTTTTCGAAATCGAACCCAGATCCAGCAAAAACCCTAGACTCATTTAGGGAACCCACCACGCTTCTGGTAGCTAGCGACCTCGCCTTCGTTAGGGAAGAAACCCATGAGCCTCCCCGCCGAGTTCTGATACGCATACATGAACCCACCCATGAGTCCGATCAGTCCTCCCGTCACCATTGACGGTCCTTTGATCCCAGGCTTAATCCCTACACATCGCCAAATCGATGAGTATATTCACACGCATTCCAACAGATAGAGAGAGAAAGGGAGAGAAGTGGACCTGAAAGATAGCCGACGGTGACGGAAACGCCGGCGATGGTGGAGAAACGGAGGTAATCGAGGACGCTGAAGTTTCCGACGACTTTTGTGAATGGAGGATTCCGATCAACGACGGGGTACTGGGGCTTCTCCAAGGCAGTGATGTCAGTGTTCATCTTCTTCGATCAATCTACAAATCTCTGATCAGAATCGGATCTCTCTCTCTCTCTCTCTCAATCCGCAACAAAAGCAGGGCCGAGCCTCTGTTTTGTCTAGAGGCTCTCTCCGACCCAGAAATTTCCTTGTTGGGCCGGATGGGCCCATTAACGGAAGCTACTGCTCTCCGGTCAAAAAACTACCACTGTTCTTTCAACTAGTGGTGTATAACATTAAGAAATTCATTTCACCTTATGCTACTCGTCTGGATAAACGACTAGCGATCGATCGTTATGAAAGGATTTGTATCTATGTTATCTATGTTCATTTTTCGTGGGGTTTTTCTAAACTTAAACATAAATTAAACAATTTTTAACTATCTGGTCGTCGACAAAAATCTGGTGAATGATTTAAAGTTAACTCTTTATGTTTTATAATTTTCAAAGTTTTGATCATTACAAAAATAATGGAGAGATCTGGAGTTGGGAGTTGGGTCACTGATTTAAACAGTTGAAGTCCGAATTATTATTTTCACTAAATAAGTTCGAATTCTTCAAAAAAAAGTTAGGACTCGATCATGTCATGTTCTCTTCAGATATTTGCTTAAAACTTTTCACATCAAAACTGATCAAATTTTCTTTTTGATATTTGTTTTACAGTTTGTAATCAAATTATCTTTAGATATTTACAATGTTCAACAGATCGCTAAGCGGTAATTAGGAATTTTATAAAATATTATTGATTAAGCGGACGTCACATTGATTTTTTTCAACACTAGACCGATTTTTAAAAAAATCAATCAAAAATCGTTTCGTTTAAATCTGATTTACCGCCTATAACGACGCCTAGAGGTCGCGTACACCGTTTTTTAGAACACCGAGCATTTGTGTTTAAATGTATGTGCTCAAATTTCTTTTAGTATTTTGGTTCTACTTGAATTGTTTTTTTTGTTTTTTTAACTATTTATTCTTTTCTGATCTATGCAGCAACAAAAAATGTCCAATTTCACATCATTTAAATAGAGGCATCTAATCTATTAATTTAGGATCCTATTTTTTATCTACTGTTGGAAGTTTTCATTTAAATTTAAAATAGTCCAACAAAAGATGTAATAATATTTGAAGCATTATAAATAATTCAAACTGATTGATAACTCAATGTATTTTTCTAAATAAAAAGTGATTAATAATTCAAAGACTAAACCGGTTCCATACTTTTATATTTGTGATTCCTCAACCCACTGTCTATTTTTATTCTAAATTTTTTAATATTCTAAGTTAACATGATATCCACTTAATACCAAACTAGATCTTGATCCGCGCAACCGCGCGAATTTTTGTTTTCATTTATTTTTATATAAACATTTTGTTTTCAATTCTAAATTGGTATATATTATAATATATATGTGTCTATCAATTTTTAAAACATAATAAGTATACGGTATATTTTTTCATTGAATAGATTGTTTCAAATTTTCACACGTATTTGTATCTTCTTATATATATATATTTTCGGATTATTATTTCATTATTAAAATCTTAACTATATATATATATATATTAGTAAAATATTGTTTTATTGTCATAGTCAAAAATATTGTAACATTTCACAAATTTAGAATTTTTTTTTAAAATTAAACATTTTGCTTCATAGATTTATATTATCGAGTAAATAATTAAACATTTAGTTTTTATTTAATTTTTAAAATAAACTATATAGTTAATTTGTTTTCATTGGTTTAAGGTAGTAAAGATTAATCATTGTTAGATAATATGATTTTTGTTATTTAAAAAAAATATTTATAATTTTAAAAGTTTACATCGACAAATATTTAAAAAATTAACATATGGAGGTATAGTATTACAACATTAAATTATATCTATTTAATTTATACTATTTATAAATCCAATGGATCATCTATTGTTTAGATCCAATTATTGATATCCCAATAAAAATTTCTGGTAAGCTCAAAATTTAAATGATAAGATTAGAGATTAAATGTAATATGATTTTCTATGAATATGTCCATTAAGTCTATTTTTTAAAAAATTACACATGAATCAATGTTGTGACTTCTGTTTTAATATATAAGATATTCACTACAAGAAAACATATTTATTACAAGGGTCATATTTCTTGTTAATTCGTTGTAATAGAAGGGTTACAACAAATTAACAAGGAATAGCGTTTCGTTGTAAAACGTCCGTCGTAATGCAAGATTCGTCGTAACTTCCATGTAACATTTACGACGAAATAAATTCGTTGTAAAAGCGAAAGAGAGTATTTCGTCGTAGTTTCGTAGTTACGCTTCATCGTAAAAGACTCGTATAGTTTCCTTGTAA
>NC_027748.1:15792827-15793075 GCF_000695525.1 Brassica oleracea var. oleracea
AAAAAAAAATATATCTAATCAGTCGTTTAAATGCCTCAACCTAATATTTGAATATAGTTTTGTTACCTAAAATTACCACCTAAACTAACCACCTAAACCTAAATTAATATTAAAAACAACATACCTTTGAGAGAAGGAGAGGAGTGGTTTGAGATGAATGAATGAGGCATTCCTCATTTATGTGTCGAGTTTATATAAGAAAACAACATTCCTCGTAAAGTCGTCGTAATTTTACGAGGAATCTACCA
>NC_027748.1:15793108-15805296 GCF_000695525.1 Brassica oleracea var. oleracea
CCGCGTTTTTAGAATTACAACGAATTTACAAGAAATATTTACGACGAATTTACAAGAAAAATTTTACGACGACTTTACAAGGAAAACTTTACAATGAAATTACAAGGAAAGCATTACAACGAATTTACAAGGACGCATATATTACGAGGAATCTACCAGGCCCGTGTGTTTTCTATTACGACGAATTTACTAGGACTATATCTGAAACCCCGAAAATCAAATCCCTAAACCCCAAAATCACTTATCTATTTACAAAAGTGATTCTTCTCTAGCAACTATTCGTTCACGAGGTGTAACTTTGATAGCAGCTAATCAAGTTATTCCAAAATCTCTAAACCGAGGGTATCAGTTTGGTAAAGCATGCTTAAAATACGTTTTCACAAAAATTAATGGTAACATGTTTCGTCGTAAAAGCCTTGTAAAGTTACAAGGACTTTACAACGAATTTTCTCTTTCCTCGTAAAATCGACGTAAATTTACATGTAAATTACCACGAAACATTTTCCTTGTAACTTTACTACGACTTTACGACGAAATTCAGTTTTGTCGTAAAATCGTAGTAATTTTCTCGTAAATTTACGAGGAATATATTTCCTCGTAATTTTTCCTCGTTATAGGCATGTTTTGTTGTAGTGATTGCTCACGTTTAATGTAAACCAATTTTCACAATAGTAGGTTATCACATACTATAATGGGCCATTAATTAAAACTATGCACATAGTGTAATCTTCATTGACAATGGATGATATGCACGGCTTCTTCTATGTGTATGCATATATTTTTTCTAAAACATGAGTAAGCACATATTTACGTATTCCATTAATGTATATTTTTTTTCTGGAAAAATATTTATGTATAATTTTGCTGTCGTATTCCTATACTATGTCAGATTTGTATTAATAAGAATCATGTTTTCATATATTATAATGAAAACTTATAATCTGATACTACAGCATGCATATGTCATACAAAGTATAATATATATATTTTTAAACCAAAATATTATAATATATTTAAACCAATTTTAATTATATACATTTTTTAATATTCCTAATTTATTTACTAATGAAGTTATTTGGAATATCTATATTATTAAAACTAGGGCTGAGCCAAAATTCCGAATCCGAAGAACCGAACTGAACCCGACCCGAAAAAATAGTACCGAACCTAAACCGAAATTGATTAATATCCGAACGGGTTCAAAGTTTTGCTATCTAAAGAACCGGAACCGAATCTGACCCGAACCAAAGTATTTCGGGTACCCGAATGTATCCAAAATTAATTTCTATACCCCCTTATATAAATATATTTTAGATTTAATGTCTATTAAAAACATCCAAAATATATAATATATTTTTAAATTGTCCAAAATACTTTAAAATATATACAAATAGTCAAAATAAATGTCTAAAATAGTTAAAATACACTCAAAACACCAAAAATATTTGAACTATCTATTGATTATCTATCCAAATATTCAAACCAAATCAAATTATATGTTAAGTTTAGGTATTTTGACATATGTTATTCAAATTTTTATGTAATATAATATTTCGTTTATAGATTTTGAGAAATTTAAAGTATATAATGAATTTTAAAATTTTAAAAACAATTTTAACGGGTGATCCGAACCCGAACCGAGTCCGCAAAGATACGAATCGAACCCAAACCGTAATTTAGAAATATTTGAATGGGACTGAAATCTTTGACTCCGAAAACTCGAAACCCGAATAGATCTGAACCGAACCCGAATGGGTACCCGAACTCCCACCCCTAATTAAAACAGAAACATTATGTTGAACCTAACATTTATTTTGTCATTTTTAAATAAATACCTTTCTATTTTATAGTTAAACCTACATTAAATCACAACTAATATTTCTTTCTTTATACTACTATCCATGTTTCCAAACAATATACCTCTTTCTTTATACTACTATCCATGTTTCCAAACAACACTATGATTAATCTTGTGCCAAACAATATAAAATATTATAACTCATCTTTTCAATAATTTCTCACAATTTTCTTTCAAATTATTTAAATAAATTAAATAATTGGAAATCAAATAATTTATAAAACAACGAAAATAAATAGAACTTATTTTTACAGGTTTAAATACTACAAAAACATTTCAATCAATAGTATATCAATTAAATTAACATATTATTTATTTATATTTACTTAATAATAGTTATATCATTTATTTAAATAACATAATAATTCAATAATAGCCATTACATAAAAAAATATATAAACGTTATACATTGTACAATAAATATAATAACAAAAATAATTATGAAAATGTTCAAAATATATTTTAATAAATAGAAACATGCTTAACACTAATTGTTAACAACAAATTTGAACTGATTATAATATAAATTATTAACAAGATATATTACACAAAAAATATAATAAAATTAATTAAGCTATATAAAAAGGAGTAATATGATCAAGACATATTTATAGTTGTTAATTATTTTTATATCTATCAAAATTGTATAGAAACGTCCTAATTTCATACAATTGCAAAACAATGAACTTTAAAATTTGGATTAAAATGTGAAAAATTATGGAACTATAACAATTTAAATCAAATTACATTACACATCGGTCATCCATCGGTTTCAATCGGTTAGTTTATGGTTTTAGTAATTTTTTAAAATATGTATATTTTAAAAAACCTAAATCAAATTATCGAATCACCGGATTAACCAGTTTGACGCGGGTCCAGGTTGAATTTAAAAGCATTGTTTAAATCCAAAAATATTTTAAATACACAGTTTTTTTACAAATTAACAATATATTTATTAAATTAATAGTGAAATTTTTCATCATATATGATTATTAAAAGCCCTACTTATAGATTGGATGGTAGTGTTTAGCTCAAGAGCCAATAATATATAACCAATCAGCTACTTTGTTGCAAGTCTATGTCTAACGTTAAATTACAAATCTGAAATACTTGATTCTCTTCTACTGTAATCAATATCTAAACTAGAGATCATCAAGCGAGTATCAGTTAAGCCTTCGATTTATTGCCTGAACCAAAGCATACCAGTTTTCTCATTTGTTAATTATCACTTAGAACCAACAATAGCACCTAACTTCAAAATTTGTGAAACTTGATTTGCAAATATAATTAAGATCCAATATATAACACCAAGTTTAGTTGCGGGTGGTCAGCTACTAAAAATATAATACTGGATTGAATATATTCTTTTAAAATCTGGCTATAATTGAATGGCACTTACTTTTGATATCTCTATCTCTCTCTCGTTATTACTGACGTATGAAAGAGTTAAAGAGTTAAAGAGTTAAGTTTTGATTGTGATTGACATTTTTTTTATCATGACCCGTATGAGATTTTCACTATTTCTAAAAAAATATATAACATTGAATTTTCTTGAGAAGCAAAAGCAGGGTTTGAACATGCGCAAGCGCAGGCCAACATGAATCTAATTTCAAGTACATGTACCTTACAATGGCCTTTTTGGCTAGAGTTAAGTTCCAAGTATATAAAAAGTAGAGAGACAGAACATTATCTTACGTATAAGTCGATATCAAGTTGAGGGAAGATGGTAATTAAGTTGGCAACCATTCAAAAACAAGAACAAATAACTCAATGAGTACGTAGATCATTGTCAACGTAGCCAACGTAATATAAAATAGATCATAAGCAGTAGCTCCGAAATAGTTAATAATATATTTGATCGCATTTGAACCTTCCATATTACATATCATCACCACCTACAAGACTCCGTAAAAGAGAATACCGACCAAAAAGGTTATACATACATATTTCTAAATTAGAAACAAAACAAAACAACAAAAGATGGAGAGGAGCAATTTTTATGAGTTTAGAGACGCAGAGACGTGTCAACGTCATCGTATCTATCAATCCCAACCACCTTATTCTCGTCCTTTTTTGGCCAGTGATGATAAAATCTAGGCTTTTCAATGGAATCAGAAGTGGAGTGAGGGCACAAGGAGAGGGAGAGGAGCTGCTGTGACGAGCTTGTTTGAGAGTTTAGAGGTAGAAACTGGAAGAAACAAAAACTCACGGGTTCCCTGTAATATTGTGAGATATTGTTGTCTTGGTGGTTAGGTTTAGGGTTAAGGAGCTCTCGTTCAGCTCTTAACTCTCGCGCTTTCTGAAGTTGTCTGAATCTTTCTTGAAGCAAGACGATTGAAGACTGGATTACCATTTGTTCTTTGCGGTCTCTTACCATTGAATTCATGACGTGCAAAGTATAATAATAGTAATAATGGTAATGATATGAGTCGTGGAGGGTGTGTTGCTATAGGGTTTGGGGCCATGTTACGTGCATCATGCCTATTTATATATGGATGAAAGTGGTCGACATTTCTTATTATTTAATCTGCATGAGAATATTACAAAATAAATAAAACGTATATAGGGTTGTTGAGTAGTTCGACGAAATTCCAAAAGGAAGAGAATCAGGAGTAAAGTGGGAAGAGAACAAGAGGAAGAAGGCAAAAGGGACAATCTAAGGATTGTAAAAAGAGAATGTATTATGTGTGAGTGGATATTTGCATATTTGAAATTATTTTTTGAAGCAACAAAAAAAGTTGGCCAAAGTAGAAGATGGCTGGGAGGAAAATGACAAGAATAATGTTTCAAGACTTTCAAGGGAAGCACATGGATTGGTTTGCTTGGATGATTATTGAGTTGTATAAACCCCCTTTTTTCATGCTTCCCACTTACCTCCTCCTAAGGGTTCTTTTTGTAATGGAAACTTTTCTTTGCCACGGATCTAGATTGTTTATATATTGTCAATGCTTGAAATGAATCTAGAATAATATATATATATATATATATATACTTTTTATTGTTAATGTTTGAACTTTTTTTTTTGAAACTGGTTAATGTTTGAACTTTAATCTTATACTTTTTTTTTTGCTTGTAACAGAACTTAAATCTTATACATAATGAATTTTTCAATGGTGGATTGTCAAGCTAAAATACATGAAAAAATCTTGCATATGTAAATATGTAATGTAAGGAGATATGCATAACCATTGATAGCTCGTATTCATATCTTCTATATTCAAGAAAATCAAATGATATTTTACTTTTCATTGGAAAGAAAAGTGAATAAGAAAAGGGAGTGACAAAAGGGTTTAGGAGAGATTTTGGTGGCTTGGGAGATGGTGAAATGGAGCCACTTATTTGTCTCTACATCAAATCTCTCGGTGGAATTTAAAGTTATATTATTGGCATATAATTTAAAATGAAACACATTTTAAAGCAGAGTGTCAAAAGTTGTTAATGTTTTCTATAAATTAGTTGATCCACTTTTATGTTTTTAACTTCTTATGATTTGGCAAGTAGGAAAAAGTATATAAAACTGGTCCTATACATTGGAAAAAAGACAAAAGGAGTTCAGGAGTAGGAAATAATGATATCAGGATATAATAGAATGTGTTTTGATAGATAAATAATTGTGAAAAAGACCACTCGTTTTTACTCAAAGACATTCTCCCCGATCTCCTCGTTTTCTCTCGATTGAAATGATAATCTAAGCTCCTTTCCATGATGACATAATGATAAAGCGTAAGTGTATAGATCGAGCACTGACACAAACTTATATATGATCATTCTGCTTAAATGTGTCTCTCTTGCTTTTGATTAGTTAGGTTCATTTGGTAAATTTAATCGTAACAGTTTCTAACAAAAATAGGCGAGACAGTATAGCTAGAAAATGGAGCGGGGTTGAAAAGAAAGAAGTGGACATGGGGATATAAAGTCTGAAAGGCACATCAAAAGTGGTGGGAGCAAATTTTTGTCGGGAAGTAATTGGAATGTAATGGCATGCATACACCAAAGCTGAAGATGCTACGACGTTTAGGATTTGGATTTACATTGTTTCACTCTTTAGTGTTTCTGCTTCGGTATCTGCGAACTTATCGATAATGCTCTGATTTGATGATTAACCCAATTAGATAGATGGTTGTAACATAATTTTAATTAAGTGGGATCGGATGAGACAAAACATAAAATGTCTTTAGATTAGTTGAGAGAGATTAGGGACAACGCGTGCTTATTTCTTCTACTCCCATTACAACCACTCCGCGTAAAAATAAATATGTTTTAACATTTTTTTTTAAATTACCCTCCATGCTGTACTTCATTTACCCTAGACATTCCAAACCTTTCCTTTTTTGTCCTTACGATCAGTGCCACCATTTTCGCTACTTGTATATGATTAATTTAATATCAGCATTTGAGTTCCTTATTAGATTGTTCCTCGGGACTAATACCAAGACAATAACCCATCATATGGATGAGCAAGTACTTGTAAAATATCATATATTAACACACACAAGTTGATGAGGTTTAGTAATGTGCCTACTTCCACAACATAAACAAGCAATTATTTCGGAAAATTTATACCTGACTAGACTTATAGTATTACTCAACTAAGAAACACTACAGTTTTGACATTAACCAATTTGTAGCCTTCAGTCAGATATACACATCTCCAGTTCAGATTCAAACATGAATGTTAAAATGCATCCTACATTTGTAATTTAAGTTTTCACAGATTTATGATTGTGTCGAGGTGGTGCTGTATGAGAACATAATGACTTTGTTAATTTGCAGAATTCAACTTACAACAATGATGGGATAATGAGAATTTATTATCACAATAATTATTTGGATGTGAATTAAGTTCTTACATTACAAATCAAATTCAATTGATTATGCACTTATTTGCCACTTAATTCATCTAACCAGTATCAATGGATAATATATTTTTGTCAACTTTGTCAATAAAAAAAATTAAAAGGAATTAACCTTAAAAACTAATCTTTTGACATGTGTTGCATTTGCTAAATTCCAAAGCCTGAAGCCTAACCTCAGCTTTGATATATTTTTCGCAACATATGAAAGGAGCTGTAACTTTATATTTTTTGCTGTAAAAATAAAACTGTAATTTTTTTTGGTGTGGTTGTAAATAATTTAGCTGTAGGTTGGAAAAGATTTAGTGACCTACATATAAATTTTCTAAAGCAAAAATAAGTGCTTTAGATTTATTGCTTTCCACAACTAAAAATAAACAAAAAAGAAAAAAAAAATTGTAGCTTTTAAAAAAATTTACAAAGTATGATTGGTAAAATTTTATGCTTTAGAAATAATTTGGGATATAGAAAGCATTTGCCAATCAACCTCATAATGTGCAGATCGAAAGATTTGAGCTTTGTTATGGATTTTTCATTTTTTATATATGATGAGTTTTACCCTATGTTCCTAATGTGTGACATTTACAAATGTTGCATTTTAAACTATACAATAAATTAATTTTAGACTTCCATCTATAATTCAAAAGAACTCTTTTTTTTGAAAAAAAAAATTAAATTTGATTCAAAAGAAAATAAGCTTTTTTACAGCAGATGTTACTTTGGCTCTTACATTTCAAAATAGTAAAAGAGTTATGATCTCACTATGTTCTCACATAAGTAATCCAAAGTTGGAAAGCGCTCTCCAAGCTCTTATCTTTTCCCTTAAGGGACATAATTATGTTCTTAACAAGCCTGTCAATGGTTCTGCAAAGATTTTCTAGTGTCCTTAGATGCTCTCCATGCTTCCTTGAATTTCTCTCCTTCCAAATCATATATACTGCAGTCTGGAAGACATAGCGAGCTATAAAGATTCTTACTCGCGAACTTGGTGGCTGTGCCATAAAGAGCAGAGTGGCATTCCAGTCTGCAGTGTAATGAATCCCCATGATAGCACTCATCAGCTTATTCCAAAGAGTAGAAGAGACGTACACGCGAAGAACTCAGTCTTTGACATATAAATAAATACCTTTTAACGTATATTAGAACACGTTGTGTGCAAATAGTTCTGAATTTATTCCAGTAGTCTATGTATTTTCTATGCAAATAAGGAGAGTAACCCACAACTCTCAAATCGGAAAGCTGAGATGTATAACACATGTACCCGGACACTGCGAAGGCTTATTTAAACAAAGAAAAAGTCCAACCAGCCAGAGAGTCGGGTTATAAGTATATAACAGCCCAATAAAGCCCTGTTGAAGAAGGTTAACTCAATAGTTACCATTTTTACACTTAAGGGCTTGAATCTATGCTAATAATAAAAGAGACATTTTGAAACTCTATAGAACGTCTACATAAAAAAAAAAATCATTATGCCAAAAGAAGTTACGTGGTATTATTATTAAAAATAAAAAAATAATTATTAAGTAAATATATAATATAAAAAAATAAATATACAATAAAAAATTAAAAAAAAATAAAAAAATTACATTAAAAATCTGTAAATAAATAATAAGTAAATATACAATATAAGAAATATAAATATTACATTAAACATCTATCATAATATTATTATTTGATATAAAATCAAGAAAGCTGTAATAAGTAAATATACAAGATAATAAAAAATAAACAATAAATAAATATACAATTAAAAAATGAGAAAACTAAAAATTAAACATCTCTCTGAAAAATGCATAGTAAAATAAATAATAAGTAAATATACAATATAAAATAGAAATATTATATTAAACATCTATAATAATATTAGAATAAATAAATATACAATATAAGAAAAACTAAATAGTAAATAAATATAGATATAAGAAATATAAATATTACATTAAACATCTATCGTAATATTACCATTTGATATAAAAGAAAAAAATAGAATAAAATGAAAAAACTACATTACACATCTATCATCGTCAAATTATAATAATAAAAAAAGACTCTCTCTCTAAAATCACCCAACTTCTCTCTAGACCTTCAAAAGCTGATATCGTTTTCCGGCGGCCGGTAGGCTAATCGCCACCGGTTGCCATACTCTTTTGTGTTTTCTTTTTGGTGTATTATATTATCTTCCGTTAAGCGGATAATGGTTTTCGCTAGGCGACTTGTATTTCGTTTGACGATTTTGTTGTGTCTTTTCAAGCCAATATCGAACTTGTTCTTCATGATTATCTTGTGCTTTCGATTTGGTTTGAATAAATAAGTTTTAGATATGTCCAGAAAATCCTCTTTGCTTTCTTTAATCAAAAATCCCGAAGCTATGTTCTTAGTTCTTCTTTTCTCATTTTAGCTTGTTTTACTTCAATGGATTATAAATCTACATGATTTATGGCCACATAAACTGGGCTTTGCATGTAGTATTTCATTGTTTGCAAATCAAGAGATTGGGAGTGTCTTGGCGATGGTGAGATCAGATCAAGAAGAGTTGGGGTCTTATGGATGTCCTAACAAATGATCTATATCTTTTCCTCCTTCAACCTCCCCGGAGATACGTGAAGATGGTGACTGAAGAATATGGTCATATGCCTAGGCAGTCTGCAAAGAGGATAATCTCAGAGGATTTCTGAATTCTGTTGATGGTGGTAAATTGAAGCGGAGAAGACAGCGGTTTAGAGGCGGAGAAGACACCGACTTCGCGGCGGAGGATACACCGGCAATAGGCGTGTTCGGAAGTTGGTGGTAGATGCTAGATCTATCTCCTAAATGATGACACGTGGTCCTAATCTCTTTCGGTGGAAGACGCGTAGACCAATTCTCATCTCATCAATATGTTTTCTTACCGATTAAGTTTAATATATTGGGCCTTTATGTAGACTTTTAAATCCTCTGTACCTTGCCCATTGGGCTTTATGAAATGAATTATGTTGACAAAAAAAAAACAAATTACACATCTATCTGCAAATTTGTAGTTTTTCATTTTTATTATCAAATATTTTTATAAGTAAATATACAATATAGAAAAAAATAAATAATAAGTAAATATACAATATAAAAAATAGAAATATTACATTAAACATGTATCATAATTAGAATCAATAAATATACAATATAAGAAAAAATAAATAATACATAAATATACTATATAAGAAAAACATATTACATTAAACATATATCGTAATATTATCATTTGATATAAAATCAAGAAATTTAGAATAAGTAAATATAGGAAATTTTAAAAAATAAACAATAAGTAAATATACAATATTGTTGACAAAAAAAAAGTAAATATACAATATAAAATGTGAAGAAACTAAACTAAACATCTATCTGAAAAATGTATAGTAAAATAAATAATAAGTAAATATACACCATAAAATAAAAATGTTAAATTAAACATCTATCGTAATATTAGATAAGTAAACATACAATATAAGAAAAAAAATAAATAATAAGTATATATATAATATAAGAAATAGAAAAACTACTTTAAACATCTATCTGAAATATGTATAGTAAAATAAATAATAAATAAATATACAACATAAGAAATATAAATATTACATTAAACATTCATCGTAATTAGAATCAATAGATGTACAATATAAGAACAAATAAATAATATGTAATTTACTATGTAATAAAAAAATATTACATTAAAAATATATAGTAATATTATCATTTGATATAAAAGCAAGAAATTTTGAATAAGTAAAAATACAAAAAATAATAATAATGAGTAAATATACAATATAAAAAATGAAAAAACTAAATTAAACATCTATCTGAAAAATGTATAGTAAAATAAATAATAAGTAAATATACAATATAAGAAATAGAAATGTTACATTAAACATCTATCATAATATTATATAAGTAAATATAAAATATAAGAAAAAAAAGTATATATATAATATAAAAAATACAAAAAATACATTAAACATCTATCCCAAAATGTATAGTAAAATAAATAATAAGTAAATATACAATATATAAAATAAAAATATTACATTAAACATCTATCGTTATGTTACCATTTGATATAAAAGCAAAAAAATAGAATATAAAAATATACAATATAAGAAAAGCTAAATAATAAGTAAATATACAATATTAGAAATGAAAAACTACATTAAACATCTATTTGAAAAATGTATTATTTTCTGGTTTTTTCTAAAGATATATGTGTATTTATACAATATGTATAATTAGATACCCTTTGATATATGTTACTGCTTGTGCCATCATTTTCTATTTCCAGAAAAAAATAATGGTTAATCACCAATATCACTTAGGTTAAGCACACGGACAACAACAAAATTCAAACATCGCAAAGAATGCTCACATCAACGTTACAATACAATAATTTTAACCTAAAAAGATGAAAACTTTCTATTAAACAAACCATACAAATCACTCATGTATTCACACAAACATATAATTCTGAATATAACATCCAAAATAATAGTTATATAGTTAACATTTGAAAATCAAAATAGTTCCACATCAGCAAAAATTATTTCTTCCTAAAGAAGCCACGTGGCATTGTAACTAAATAAATAATAATAATAAGTAAATATACAATCTATACTATTAAAAGTGACTAATCGAGGCTCTAGAGAGCGTCCACTAATATTATTATCTTATTATGTTTAGTTTTAAATTTTTCGAAATATTGATATAATGTATAGTTTTACATTTTAATATTACTGATAAATATAATTTGGAAAATAATAAATAATATGTAAATACACAAAATTATAAATGGAAACACTAAATTAAAGATATGTGATCGCCTTTCTGGTTAGATGGAGGACTAATCAAATGTTTGTTCTAGCGATGGCATAGTTCTGCTTATGAACTGTGCGCACAATATGGTACTGCCATGGTGTCAGCATTAATTCTCTCAGAATCGTGAATGGATCAACATTCCATATTTCTCCGCATACTAATCCACACTCCATGAAAACGTGGGAGTAACGACTACGATTTACGACTACAAATGTGTAGTCGTAAATTAATTTCGACTTTACGACTAAGTTATGACTACCTGAATGTTCGTCGTAACTCAGACGTAATTTTGCAACTAATAGTTCTCGTCGTAAATTGGTCGTAAATTAACTTCGCGTTTATGTTGGGGTCAAAATCGGTCACGACGGAATCAATGTCTGAAAGTAAAAATCGACACGACACGAATCCAAGCATTCTCGTCTACTCTTTAATGCTATCTCCCGAAGACCGTAGCCAACCCATTTCATGTTTCTCGTCATTTGAAGTCATCAATCGAACTTTACGATAAAATCCGCAGAAAGTTCATTTTTATCGAAAGAACCGTAATAAACGTTTCGAGTCAAACAACGGCCCAAAGAGACCTAAGACGTGACTCGAAACCCACTTACGATTTCTTAACCAAAAGCCCATAAACCGTAGGA
>NC_027748.1:15805334-15805557 GCF_000695525.1 Brassica oleracea var. oleracea
GATAAATACGAAGTATTCGAAGATAATTAGAAAGATCGGGAAAAACGGAATATCTCCATTTTTAAGTTATGACGGCTTACGGGCAGAAGAGGAAAAAGCGTAAACCGACCTAGGAGCGAGTATATAAGTAGTCCTAGGCGAGAGGCATGAGGCAGAACTTTTTAGACTCAAAACTCTCGGCACTTAGAACATCTGAGGCATTATTCTCGACATGCTCTGTTTC
>NC_027748.1:15805624-15806113 GCF_000695525.1 Brassica oleracea var. oleracea
AGTGAAAAAAATTTTAAACTCAGAACTCTCGGCACTTAGAAACTCTGAGGGATTATTCTCGACATGCTCTGTTTCCATGACTGGCACCCGATTACCAGACGAACGTGCACAAGCAGTTCGATCTCTTGGTTCACTCTTGAACTACGTTCGGCTTGATCCTCGAAAGGGGTACGTAGGCAGCCTTTCATAAGGTTCAGTCCGAAATCAATCAAAAAAAATTTCTGTATTTTCTTCGTCTTTAGTTATCGAGCTGCGAGTCAACTAGGTTTGAGCTTTTAGGCCGCTAGAACTAGGTAACTCGCTGACAGCCTTTGCGGCCAAAGCTTTTATGATCTCTTGTAATGATCGCAACGCTCTCACGCAGACTCAAAATAAGATCTAATGTTTTCTCTAAACTCGTCTGTAATCTTTTCATGATTTTCTCATATATTTGGTCACTTGCCGTTGGCTCTCGCAGAGATCCAGGACCTCTGGGAAATTAGGGTTTTC
>NC_027748.1:15806233-15806434 GCF_000695525.1 Brassica oleracea var. oleracea
TCGCAAAACGCTTGATCAAAACAATGTATGGAAATACGAAAGAGAAAATTGCAGTTCGCAACAACGCTGGTAAGAAAACTCTAGCCGCCACTGCGCCTATGCAAACGCCACAGTTCTTGAGAAAATCGAAAACCTTGCTGCGACTTTTTGCAATAGGAAGTGCAATGAAACGAGCTCGCGATTTCTCATTTTAAACATAAA
>NC_027748.1:15806494-15807352 GCF_000695525.1 Brassica oleracea var. oleracea
TCAATGCGTAAGGGTTTTACCAAAACACGTTTTCCAAACACATTTTGGAAGGGTAAAACTTGTTCTCACAAAAACCGCAGAAAACCCCTAGGTTAATCGCGGAAAAAGGAAGCGCAACAAATCGATTACACAGCTCGGTCGCTACGTAGCGACCGAGCAAGCACACGGCTCGGTTGCTACGTAGCGACCAAGCTCAAGCCAAGCTCGGTCGCTACGTAGCGACAGAGCACGCACACAGCTCGGTCGCGATGTAGCGACCGAGCTCCAGCCAAGCTCGGTCGCTACGCAGCGACTGAGCGCGCACACAGCTCGGTCGCTACGTAGCAACCGAGCACGCACACAGCTCGGTCGCTACGTAGCGACCGAGCACGCACACGGCTCGGTCGCTACATAGCGACCAAGCTCAAGCCAACTCTCCACTCGCTACGTAGCGAACTGTCAGGCCTAAAAAAGGTCCTCCTTTGCGTTCTCTTTTGAATCCTCATCGAAACGCTTTTCGTTTCGTCTCAATCGGAGTTTCCGTTGAGATTTTACGACGAGTAAGTCTTAGGTGATTTTTCCTATCTCGATATATTGTCTCATAACTGTTCGTCCAGATCTTGCAAATCGATCTAAACTCTCCGAAAATCGAGAAACGATCGCCACGCATATCAAGCTCGCTTCCTAAAGAGAGAAAAAACTAGAGACATGAACGTCGTCTTAAAAACGATTCGTTTCGGGCAATTCTCTCGGAACGGACATATTCCAAGTCTTCAACCTGGAAACAACCAAATCACAGTCCAAGATTTGTGTTGTCCTTCAAATCTCGATCGAAATGTCTCTTGTTTCGTCTCGATTGGAGTTACCATTGAAACTTTA
>NC_027748.1:15807366-15807832 GCF_000695525.1 Brassica oleracea var. oleracea
GGAGTAGGTGCGTATACTATACTCATATACTCCCATACTTCGAAAACATATTCAAACAATGCGATGTCTCGTCAAGACCAAGAAAATGCTTTCGACAAGAAAACGCTTTCGACAAAGCAAACTCTCGTAGAAATATGCGGAAAAATATTCATACAATGTGATGTCTCGTCAAGATCGTCCTAAAAGCGAACGACAATCTGAGATTCGTCTAAACGCTAGGAACTGATCCAAACCATGTTGGAAAAAATTCTGAAAGACTATACAACATCTATCATCGCAATCATTCGTTTAGAAAACCTCTGCCAAACTTCAGAATGAAAGTCGATGATTTGCTGAAGTCATAAAGATGTTTTCCGATTTGATAAAACGAGTTTCGTACAAGAATCATTGTACGAGAAATCTTCAGGCATCAAAGCATTACTCTCATTTTCCGTTGAACCAACCGACTCACGGAAAAACATCAAAA
>NC_027748.1:15807932-15808585 GCF_000695525.1 Brassica oleracea var. oleracea
TATCTCCCTCAGAAACAAAGGAAACAACTTCCATACGAATAAAGGAAGCATTATACGAAACTTTCATCGTATAAATTTACCCTAATGTGGAAAAACGTTTTTTAGCACCATGGGCATACTCGGCCTATCAATCTCGATAAACGCCATTCGTCACTCGCCCAATTATGCCTTTCCTTTGAAGCCAAACTAGGTTACAACATCCCCTTTAAGGACGATTCTAACCGACTTGACCTTATTGACAGCATGAAAGTGTCATGGTCTAATCCTTTGGCAACAACGTCCTTGGCTATAAAGCTGAGCACAACCTTCATGCAAAGCCAAAACAATTGAGCGACCACCGCTCCAATAACCTGACGGCTAAACGGTAATCTGGAATTTGTCTTGAAACGCCAAGTAACGATTACACAAACAATTATCGTACCACCCAAAAACGGGCATCATACGGTAAATTCGTCATAACAAAACTTAGTCCTAACAACCAAACAGTTAACGGAAAGGTTCCACTTGTAAAAAAATCTACCAAGTTCCATATACTACGATTCACTTTAAGTCCGCTGGTGTTTTACTCGTAAACGCGGCATGTAAGGAAAACTCGTAACAGAGCTACTATAGCTATACGGAACATCCTCAAATAGACACGAAAGAAATTTCGG
>NC_027748.1:15808686-15809351 GCF_000695525.1 Brassica oleracea var. oleracea
AAACAGGAACAACAATTCTGGCTGCGAACATCCGTAGTCAAACCAGAATGTTTCCCAAACGTAGGGCTAGGACTAATCCCTTGCAACATCGAAAAACATATTCAAGCCCGCGAACATTTCAAGCACGAAACGCGGCATACGAAAGAATAAAAAATCTTCAGCATCGCGAGACGTCGCAGACGCCTGAAGATTCGTTCTCCGACAAAATTTCCTTCCTCGATAAAAACACTTTCTTGGAAGACCAGACAGTCGTACGCACTAACATCTTTTCAAAACATATCCTTCGCGAAGACTCGAAATGGTAATTTTAACCATTAAGTTTGTTGCTGATCACAACAAACTCTTAACGTCCTAAACAGACTTAGAGATGACTCTCGTACATCCGACACAAGGATAATAGCGCTATAAAAGAAACCCAAAATTTTTGGTCAGCACTTCCAGGAGGCTTAAAAATTGTCCTTGGGGAGATGCTCGGTTCCAACCATACAAGTCGTATAAGCCGAGAACCTATCGCGGACTTTAAATCGGTATGGAATCAGGACGAAACTGAAACGGGATACGTAAGTCGAATTAGTCATCACACCCTCTAAAACCAGGAGTAAACCTAGGTCGTACTCTAAACCCAGCGCACTGGTCTCTAACATCTCTAGGCATAGTATCAAAAA
>NC_027748.1:15809773-15811962 GCF_000695525.1 Brassica oleracea var. oleracea
AAGCTCGGTCGCTACGTAGCGACCGAGCACGTACACGGCTCAGTCGCTAGGTAGCAACCGAGCTCTCACCGAAGCTCGGTCGCTACGTAGCGACCGAGCACGTACACGGCTCAGTCGCTAGGTAGCAACCGAGCTCTCACCGAAGCTCGGTCGCTACGTAGCGACCGAGCACGTACACGGCTCAGTCGCTAGGTAGCAACCGAGCTCTCACCGAAGCTCGGTCGCTACGTAGCGACCGAGCACGTACACGGCTCAGTCGCTAGGTAGCAACCGAGCTCTCACCGAAGCTCGGTCGCTACGTAGCGACCGAGCACGTACACGGCTCAGTTGCTACGTAGCGACCGAGCACGTACACGGCTCAGTTGCTACGTAGCGACCGAGCTCTCACCAAAGTTCGGTCTCTACATAGCGACTGAGGTCACACCAAAGGTCAGTCGCTACGTGTAGGGGTCAAAAACGGATACGGCGAAGTTAACGTCCAAATCCCTGAAGAAGAAAAAACGTAGAAAAATTCTTCGACAAATATTTTTTCGAAAATAGATTCTTCTTTACGATAAACCTTTGCGGAAGAAATACGAATCATCGGACAAGAGCTCGAGAAGGATCGTTACGCAGCGACCAAACGCGTGCTCCGCTCGGTCGCTACGTAGCGACCGAGTTCGAGCCAAATCTCAGTCGCTACGTAGCGACCAAACGCCTATTCCGCTCGGTCGCTACGTAGCGACCGAGCTCGAACCGGAGCTCAGTCGCTACGTAGCGACCGAGCTCGAACCAAAGTTCGGTCGCTACGTAGCGACCGAGCTATTCCGAAACGTCGATACGACATCGGTCCATGCATTCTCGTCTACCCTTCGATGCTATCTCCCGAATACCACTGACATGAAGAAGAAAAACTTCCTCCACGAGTTGAAGTTAGAAGTGAACCCCTTTACCACTGACATGAAGTTTCGAGGAACCAGCCTGTACGTGTCCGTTTCCCTGAAGATCTGTAGTCGAAGAAGCGCTTCGAAGTGATCAACGGTGAGTGAAAGACCATGCTCGTAGCTCAGGACCAGGATCCCTATGAGGTGCTGGATGCCAAGAGGATTCAGTTGGCTTATCGCCACCCCGAAGCGATCCAACACACGGACGATGATCTCGGGGATCAGAAACCATAAACGGCAACGCACTACAAATCCCCCGTAACAAGTAAAGAAGCCCTCCAGGGGACTACTAGCGCACTCTCCTTGACAAGGAACCCTGAATTCTACCGCGTCCGAAATATGGTAGCACGACTGCATGACCTCGAGAAATCCGCTAGTGCTCCTACTCGGCGCACCTGCCTCCACCAGGCGATGGTTCATGACCGGAAACAATTTTTCTATGGGAGGCGTGATCGAACCGTAACACGCCACCCACCATGCCTCGTTCTCGGCAGGTTCTACCGAATGAGGAACAAATTCCATCTTCGGCACTCGAAGCTCTTCAGAAACATTCGCGGGCAAAGACCCTTTCTTTCCTCTTCTTACTCGACATCTCGTGTTTTTCTTTTTCTTTAAAATCAAGGAGGAAATGACAGAGAGAAAGAGAAAGAGCTTTTCAGGAAAAACTTCTCTATGAGAATGAGTAAATTACTATTTACTTGCGGATTTTTGGACACGAACTTCGTCCAAATACACCAATCTCGTCCAAACTCGCCATACCTCGCATTGGGACCTCGCTAGAAATCCATGTTCCCAATGTGCTGGGGGGCTCACTGTTGGGGTCAAAAACGGTTACGATGAAGTTAACGTCCAAATCACTTAAGAAGAAAAAACGTAGAAAAATTCTTCGACAAATATTTTTTCGAAAATAGATTCTTCTTTACGAAAAACCTTTGCGGAAGAAACGCGAATCATCGGAAAAGAGCTCGAGAAGGATCGTTACGCAGCGACCAAACGCGTGCTCTGCTCGGTCGCTACGTAGCCACCGAGTTCGAGCCAAAGCTCAGTCGCTAAGTTGCGACCAAACGCCTATTCCGCTTGTTCGCTACGTAGCGACCGAGCTCGAGCCGGAGCTCGGTCGCTACGTAGTTGGGGCCGAAAACGGTTACAACGAAGTTAATGTCCAAATCGCTAAGTAGCGACCGAGCTCTTTCAAATCGTCGATACGACATTGGTCCATGCATTCTCGTCTACCCTTCGATGCTATCTCCCGAATACCATAGCGAA